>NC_142954.1:8558504-8576004 GCF_046866305.1 Octopus bimaculoides
TCAGGAGACTAAGACAGATGTGACCGAAAACGTGAAACAGGAGGAGCAGAAATATATGTGTATATATATATATATATATATAAAACGTGAAACAGGAGGAGCAGAAATATGTGTGTATTTATATATATATATATATATATATATATATATATATATATATATATATATGTATATATATATATATATATATATATATATATATATATATATATATATATATATATATATATATATATATATATATATATATATATATATATATATATATATATATATATATATATATATATATATATATATATATATATATATATATATATATATATATATGTATGTATATGAGAAACAAAGTATACGTACTTAAACCTCTGCAAGCCCGTCGTGAAACAGCTCTTTGGGTGTGCTTTCATTCGCCATTCGAACAATATGGCCAGACCATCTGATTTGAGTTTTCAGAATCAATGATATAATTGAAGTGGTGCCTGCAGACGCAAAGACACCTGTTCCTAGAGTAAAAAAAAAAGCCACTTTTAATGTTTAAAATGCGGTGAAGGCTTTCCTTGGTGGAATCGTTCTAACTATTTGAAATGTCTTTCATAACGTGTCCATGTTTCAGAAGAATACAACAGGGATGGTAAGACAACCAATTTTGTGTTGTTACTTATATGTCGTTGGCGCCAAACGCGTAACTCCAAACCATCAAATCCTTGTGCTGTCTCTTGATTTCGAAAATGTATTTCTGTCTCCAGATTGCCATTATTTTGTACAGAGCTGCCAACGTAAATGAAAGAATCAAAAACCTCAAGTAACCTACACTTAATGAAAATTTTAGGGGCTTACAAACAGCAACACGTGCAGGTTGAAACATTACAGATGATTTTTTCAAGTTGATGGTCAAGCTTAAATCATTACAAGCTGAGTCAAATGCAGATACAAGAGATTGCAGACCTGTTTCAGAATGACCGATTAGATCGCAATAGTCAGTGTATAAGAGTTCCGTAATGTGTGAGGTAAAAACTTTTGTTTCGAATTTCAGTCTGGTCAGATTAAAAACATTCCCTGTTGTTCGATATTTTATCTAATTACCCTTCTCAGAGTTTTGAAAAGCATGTGACAGCACAACAACAAAGTAAATAGCAAAGAGGGTGGGTACATACATACACACACACACACATACATACATACATACGAAGATCCATCCATCCATTCATCGATCCATCCATACATACATACAAAACAAAAAGGCGATATATAACTATTTACATCTATTTGTTGGAAAGCCCTTGACTACTCATGACTTCCCCAGCCCTTTGACAGGTCTTATTTTTCGTGCCGCAGTGTGTCCAACCATTATTTTCCTCACCAACCAAGCTTGGTGAGGTTGCCAGTTTAGTCCCCGACGGCCCTATTATATAACAGGTCGTACTAGGTTACATGTTACCAGTAGCGAACAAGAGCGACTAATAGCACCCGAGAGCGACGTGACTAATAGCGTGTCAAGTTATGGGAGTTAATCCTGCTTATTATTAGGGTTTTTAAAAAAATATTAATTCTGCTTTCGGGCCGTGGGCTAAGGAGACATCTTTGCAGTAAGTGGCAACTCACACAAGCTATTTGGTTGATCTGGTGGTGGCTACAGGGGGAATGAGAGGTGTTACGTGAACAACGTGAGCAAGATGGAAGATATGGATCTCAAAGATTATATTTTGGTCAGAAAGCGTAATATGTTCGGGCCATGAGAGGAGCAAAGAGCTAGACTGACCGTCGTCTAGTGAGTAGATAAAAAAAAAAAAAATTCGATAATGCCTAAAATAATGCCTAAAATGGTCCTAAGTTAGGTGTTGCAAACTTGAAATTACTGAGCGACGTTCAAAGATTTCACGATGCTATAGAAAGTATCAATCCATAAAACTGATAAAAGGTAGTCAATGTATGTATGTATGCATGTATGTATTACTGTCAAATCTATCTATCTATCTATCTATCTATCTATCTATCTATCTATCTATCTATCTATCTATCTATCTATCTATCAACCTGTCTGACCGTCGCTCTGTCAGTCTGTGTCAGCCTGTCTGTCTGTGTTTGTAAGTTGGTCGGTCGGTCGATCGGTATATGTATATATATATATATATAGATAGATACATACATACATACATATGTAAACGAACACAAATATATACACCTACACACTCACACAGCCACACACAGGCCCATTCCCATACACACACTTCTGTGGGAGTGAACGTTTGTAGATAAGACATACGTCTCTGCCCAACCTTTTAATCAGTGTTCATGCATAAAAGAATGCATATATATGCACACAAATATACATATATATATATACATATATATTTATCTACGAAAAGATTCACATACACACTCAAACACACACACTGTTACACATACACACACACACACACACACACACACATATATATGTGTATATATGTATGTATATATGTATAAATATGCATACACACATGTATGTATGTATATGCATTTTTATTTATATATATAGGTATATACGTGTATATATATATATATATATATATATATATATATATATATATATATATATATATATATATATATATATATATATATATATATTTATATATACATATTTATGTCTATATGTGTGTGTGTGTAAATTACATATATATAAATATGTACATATATATATATATATATATATGCAATTATAGGGATGTCTGTTTTTATACATTTATGCATATAAAAAATATTCACACAATATGTATATATATATATATACATCTACATACATATATATATACATAGATTCTTCTATATGTCTCTATTGGTATTTATATATATATACGTGTGTAAATAATTAATTGAACGTGATTATCGACTTAGTTGTTTACCTACTTCAGTGTCTTTTGTCTAGCATCACACAAGTACCCAGCTACTGCACTAAACCTACCCAGCACCTCACTTCACCCCCACACCCCTCTCTCTATACTCCAGACAAATAAAGCCCCAGACACTAAACAGCACACAGAGAGACGGTACCCACCGAATGTAGACAACAAGCAAGTGATACGTTGCGATAGAGTATGTGCTAGTGTGATTGTATTCCTGCATATATAGATGCACATACGCCTATATATATATATATATATATATATATATATATATATATATATATAATGTATATATATATATATGTATATATATACACAGTCAGGCAGTTAACGCAAAAAAACAACAAAATATACGAATATAGAAGCTACACATATACACATATATATATATATATATGTATATAGGCACATATTTATACATATGTATGTATATATATATATATATATATATATATATATATATATATATATATATATATATATATATATATATACATATATATATATATATATATGTATATATATATATATATATATATATATATATATATATATATATATATATATATATATATATATATATATATATATATACATACATACATACATATATATATATATATATATATATATATATATATATATATATATATATATATATATATATATATATATATATACATATATATATATATACACACATATATATGTATGCCTGTTTAAACAACACGTTCGCGCTCCTACACAGCCACGTACACTCTTCCGCGCATATGTCTGTGTATATATTGTGTATGAGAGTGCGCGTATATTGATTGCATACTTACATAAGCTGTAGCGCTTTTTATATACAAAGATATGTATACACATACACGAAAGCACAGAAATTCCGCATACACACCACAGATTGAGAAACCAACGTACGTACCTACACCTCCGCACTGTTCGTACTAGCAAAAATATTTTCACAATGTGTAAGTCTACGAAGTCATATACAAGCAGATATATTTTGATACGTACCGCAGGTTGCTATATATTTACTGACATATAATAAAACACATATAGATATAAATATATTCATAACTTTATGTAAATATACATTAGTGGCTCTCCGTCGGCTACGACGACGAGGCTTCCAGTTGATCCATCAGCGGAACAGCTTGCTTGTGAAATTAACGTGCAAGTGGCAGAGCACTTCACTGACATGTGTACCCTTAAAGTAGTACACGGGAAACATCAGCATGACAGGGAGTGTGACAAGGCTGGCCCTTTTGGAATAAAAGTACTACTCATTTTTGCCAGCTGCATTTACCTCACTGTGAACCCTATGTTGTACCTATCCATTTCAGGCATCTTACATGCTGATAAGCCAAGATTCTTGTGAATCTTATAGCTTAAATATATATATATATAATATAATATTATAACTCGTAAGTTACCTCATCATTTCACATTTGTCTTGCTCTTATATGTTGGTTCCCTGACGATGAATATATGTGGAATTCCAGCAGCTCTTACTTCTTTGGAGTAGAGCACACATATATTTTGAAACATATGTAGGAATTAAAGGAACTTTCATTTATATGCGTTTTGCTCCATTTATTGTTATTATATATATATATATATATATATATATTTACATGGTGCAATGGGTAAATTGTTGCCATTCTCTATTTTTAATTTCGTGGACGCGTGTTGCTTATGTTTGAGTTTGTCGCCTACACAGTATAGTAGGGTCAGTTAGGCACCCTCTGTAAGAAAAAACAGCATCACGACGCAATTCACTCTGCCAGTAATTTGGAAACATGCTGTACTGCTTGGCATTCGCGCCGGAAGCTCCAATGCGAACATTTCAGAGTGTTTGGGTGTCAATCTGAGGATAATGTACTAAGAGTGATAAAAATCTAACATCCAGTGAACATCATGGTATTGGAGTGATCACTAGTGATTGTGAAGTTATGCCTCCATTCATCGTCTTAGAAGACCTCACACTCAACACGGAGGCCTACATGAAGTGCCCGGAGGAGGTAGTGCTGTCCTGGGTAAAGAGGGTGGTTACTGGAAGACCATATGTCTGGTATCAGGACTCTGCACCACGCCACACAAGCAGGAGAATCCAATCATAGCTGTCAGATAATTTCTGCGACCAGATCAGCCCTAAGATATGATTACCTAACTCCCCAAACTGCAACCCCCTTGATTATTATGTGTGGGGCATAGTTGAGCAAGAGACCAACAGAACTCCTTGTAACACTAAAGATGAACTGAAGGCAAGGATTATGACAGCATTCACCAACTTAAACAAGGAGACCATCCAGATGAGTTGCAGGAGATTCTGAAGTCGTCTGGAGGCAGAGGTTGAAGCCAATGGTGATTTTAATAAATAAATTTACTCTTTAGTATTTCAAGATATTTTTTATGTAATTTTGGTAAATATAACTGTTAAAATAAAATGTCAGTGTTATTTTCATTCTTGCGTAATTTTAACGACAGTTTATCCACCGCACCCTGTGTGCGCGCGCGCGCGCGCGTGCGTGAGTGTGTATAAATATATACACATGTAGATATATATATCCGTCTTCTAAGGATACTTACGCAACTTCATATCTGTTTTAACAGGTATCCCGCGTTCGAAATTTACTTTATTTTCTGTAAAATACCATCTAAGTCGACCCTTTCAAGTTTGTTTACAAAAGAATATGTTCACATATGTATACACACACACACACACACACACACACACACACACACACACACACACACACACACACACACACACATACAGACACACACACACACAAACACACATATATATACGTATGTATATGTGAAAATTTCCTTTACTTACGGTAGAATGTGCATTAAATGTTCCATTCTAATTCCATTTTGTTTTTTGCAGATTACTTAATACCATAATGGTTTAATTCGATTTGATTTAATTCTTTTAAAACATCAGACGCTACTTGCGGTATGACTCTGAAAATGGCACTTCAGGAATGGAAACAGCAAGAAATATTTGTTCCATGGAAATGAAGCTCTCTCCGAATTGCCAACGATGGTTTAGTCAGTTGAGCTCGGGAAATTTTTCTCTCGCAGATTTCCCTGCATATCTGGAAGTGAAAATTCTGGCAATGTCTAAATTCTGAAAACAGAAGGGAACCACTTCAATTTCAGACAGTGTTTGCACACAAAATATCTTCATAAACTAGAAGCACCTAACCTTGGCCAGTGGGCCCTCACCACCTAAATGTTTCTCAGACTGATGGAAGACGGGACCTCTGCTCATTATTGTTAGAGGTATGAAAGCATCTTCTTCTTCTTCTTCTTCTTCTTCTTCTTCTTCTTCTTCTTCTTCTTCTTCTTCTTCTTCTTCTTCTTCTTCTTCTTCTTCTTCTTCTTCTTCTTCTTTATATATATATATATATATATATATATATATATATATATATATATATATATATATATATAACGGGTTTCTTTCCCTTTCTGTCTGCCATATCAACTCACAAGGCTTCGGTTGACCCGGGTTGGAATAGGAAACACCCCTCTAAGATGCCACGCAGTAGGACCGATCCCTAAATCATGTTGCAACTGTATGCAAGTGTGTGTCTGATCTCACAATGAGTACAAAATCAATTTTAATGACATTTTCCCAATTACGCTACTCTTTATCTGAAAGCATTAATATAACTATATTTAGATTCACAAGGGAAAAAAAGAAACCAGTTACATCTTTAAAATCTATCCATGCCCACCACCAGAACAAAAACACTTAAATACACATCAGAAATTATACAGAAACACACCCCGTAAATTATACCTAACAAGAAAATAATGGACATTGAATAGTATTAAATAGTATTAAATATATTTCTTCTTCTCCTTGTTGTTGTTGTTGTTGTTATTACTAATACTGCTTTCTTTAATTTCTATAATAATAATAATAATAATAATAATAATAATAATAATAATAATAATAATAATAATAATAATAATTGAAAGAATAATGGCGAAGTTTCATGCCAATATTTGACCAGACGTTGTGGCTCTGTGTTCTCGTTTGTGTGTTTGTTGAAATATCTTAAACACGAGTCCCATTAGCTATATTAAAAATAAACGATAGCTAAAGTAAATATACTTCAGACTCTTAGAGACCAACTGACAGACTTCCGTTATTAGCTAATTCCGTTTCCGGTTAGATCCTAGATTTCGTTCCTGAAACAAAAAATGCCAACATATGAACACACAGACATAGAGAGGCAAACATATGCGTAAGTAAGTATGTATGTATGTATGTAAGTATGTATGTATATATACATATATGCACACATTTGTCTGCCCATTCATGTATATATGTATATATGTATCAATCTAGCTAGCTATATATACATACACACGCAAATACACAGACAAACGCACACACGCACATACTCTCACATACAAAAACACACATACACACACATGTATTTGGTAAACGTTTGGCTTATATATCTATATACATCCCTGCAACTATATATGGATATATATATATATATATATATATATATATATATATATATATATATACATATATATACACCCATATATATGTATGTATAAATATATGTATATATATATATATATATATATATATATATATATATATACACACACATATTATCCCAAAGACAAATCGAAAAGCAGCGTAGGACAACACAAAGATGGCGGATACATCGATTTCCGTGTGGGAGCGGTCGAATATATATATATATATATATATATATATATATGTATTTTATCTATCTCTCTATCTATGTAGCTATTTATATATTTAGCTATCACATACAACAACAGACACACACACCGACACACATACACACACGCGCATATATTATTGTATCGTTTTTAGTTTTTGCCTTCCTTTTACATCGCAGTAAAGCAAAGGAAATTTCTTCCCGGCTAGACTTCTCTAAAACATTCTTAGATGACTTCCTGTTAAAAGGAACTACCGAAAACGTCACCGAGTTTTATTGATATTTTCCTGTTTCAAGTAAACTTTCGACTCACTTGTCAACAGCATATACGTACAGTCTGTATATATATATATATATATATATATATATATATATATATATATATATATATATATATATATATATATGTACATATGGACTTATACTCACTCATATACATATATATTTGTATATATATATATATATATATATATATGCTTGTATTTTTGCAATTATCTTCGTCGAGGTATATATATATATATATGTATATATATATATATATATATATATATATATATATATATATATATATATATATATATATATATATATATATATATATATATACATATATAAATATGTGTGTGAGTGTGTTTGCCTTTGCGCGTGTGTATGTGTATGTATTTGTGTGTGCATATAAGTTTTTATGAGTGTATGCGTGTATACATGTACATACATATATGGATGCATACACACACACACACAACCACCCGACCAAACACACATATACACACACGCACACATATACACACACGCACACATATACACACACACACACATACAACGAGGGAAAATCTGTACTCACTAAGAGTCGTAGAGTGTAATTATCTTGTTTGGATAAAACCATAAAGCTTGTAATTCTCCGCTTTCCGCGTATTATACCGCCACTTCTGAAGATATGTGAGAAAATTATTTTTAGAGTAAGAGCGATTTTATCTGTACAATTATGATGCAGCCCTCGTGAAAGGCTATAAAGTTTTTGTGCAATAAATGATTTTACAGACTGTAAATTCAGAGTTTCTGATATCGATGTCTTTTGTGCATGAAAATGGAAGGCTTTTTAATAAAGGATCACTATTTCGGAACGACTATTATCAGTATTAGTGAGAAAGATGTTAACGCATGGCAGTATATGATTGCGCCCCTTTTGGATAAATTATACGGCTATATATATATATATATATATATATATATATATATATATATATATATATATATATATTGTAACAATGTGAAAGAGAGTGCTAGGACAGCTGCTCTCTATAATGTGGCGATCACCTAATTTTATCGGGAAACAAGAATGGACATTACTTAGATATATTTAGGAAAGTCCTAATAGCATTATTTAATGACAGAGGGCTTAAATTACTATAGATAATATTCTCATTATAGTAACACTTTTCTCTCTTTCTTTCTTTCTTTTTTGGCACGACCTTGAGACGAGCAAATTATAGCTTTAGCACATATAGCACATATTATAATCTGCGTGAGAAATCAGAATACGTAAATAAGACTTGAAATTATCCATCAACCGATCTCGAGGAATATAGGTTTCAGTGTTAGTAAGTGCATAACTTTGATCCTTTACAGTAAAGCTCGATTTTAATAAGACCATCAAAGAAATAAATTGAATCACTCTTTGACTGTGGTTTCTAGCAATCCATTCCTCTTCTCCGCCTACTTTTTCTGAGAGGGTCGAGATGGTGAAATCGTCAGCTAGCCACTCCGTAGGGTCCTATCGGAGATAACTGTAATTACATTTAATGGCTGGATTCTGAAGTGCGACCACCTGAGGGTACAGATGTTAACCAGCCAGCTCATTTATTGTCTACTCCTAGGTTTTCCTACCTGTTGGGTCGTCTTCAAAAATCCGCATCGTGATCTTCTCCATCGACATTCTAATCACACGTCCAAAGTAACACTGTTGTGACCTCTCACTACTGAGATGTAGCGGCTCGACCAGGAGACACTCACTCGTCTCTAAGCTACGCAATGTCGAGTAATGCTACTCCAGATTACTTTCCGAGGAACCCGATTTCGGCCACTTATATTCTCAATCGCACTCTTTCGGTTATCACCGAACATTCATGAACTATTCTTTCTACAAAAATATTATTTTCATAACAGATATAAACATCTCTAAACATTGGAAGAAGAAAAGAGATATCGTGTTATAAAATCCAATATTTAATTTAACTTTTAGAATTAATATCGTTCGACATTTACTTAATTTTGAATCTTTTCTCACTGTTATATAAAACATGTAGGATTTTTGATAGAAATTCTCTTTAGGATAGATTCTCAGTTTGCAAACATTTCAGTTTTAATGCGAGCAAGTACGATAGAAGTAGCTGTGTGGTAAGTAGCTTGCTTACGAACCATATGATTCCAGGTTCAGTCCCACTGCGTGGCACCTTGGGCAATTGTCTTCTACTATAGCCTCGGGCCGACCAAAGCCTTGTGAGTGGATTTTGTAGACGGAAACTGAAAGAAGACCGTCGTATATAAGTATATATATATGTATATGTATGTGTGTGTATATGTTTGTGTGTCTGTGTTTGTCCCCCAACACCGCTTGGCAAACGATGCTGGTGTGTTTACGTCCCCGTAACTTAGCGGTTCGGCAAGACAGACTGATAGAATAAGTACTAGGCTTCCAAAGAATAAGTCCTAGGGTAGATTTGCTCGACTAAAGGCGGTGCTCCAGCATGGCCACAGTCAAATGACTGAAACAAGTAAAAGAGTAATAGGCGGCTATATTCTTACGATATCTGGATATCTAATTTAGAAGAGATCTACTATTGAAGAAATTCTAAAAATTCTTGGGCAAAGATCAGTAATGTATTGTACTATTGCCATCATGAATAACAACGAAAATCCAAAGCACTATAGAGTGGCATCCATGTAAAGATGCTATACACATAATTAATTATTTTGTGAATATAAAACGACAGATTTATCACAATTTACCTGGTTTTTACTGAAAAAGAGCAAATGAATTTAGCATGAGTTGATTAATTTAAGACAAAATACAATATAGTAGACAATTGTAAATTTGCAATAGGTTACTGCATATGCTTTAGTAAGATATGAAGAACATTATTTCAAAATAAGAACGGACTGAAGCTCAAACGGAATTTATTAATGCAGTGCGTCTATGCAGATAAATATTTTACAATAATTATAGGCCGCTGATTTAAGTAACAAGATGTTTGAGAAAACTGTCGTTTTCTTCTTCTTTTCAAGAGGCATTTAGGAAGTAACGGAAGATGGTTCCTTCAAGCCCAGCCAATTGGCAGGAAAGCTAGCTATAGACTAAATGTGGGATGGTTGTATAATATTCATAAAATCAGTTTGTTATTCTTGGGTATCCAGTCTGAAAGTGTAACGAAAAATGCTTCTAAGAGGATAATATGGGGTAGGTACCTGAGAACAGCAGCCCCACCAACTGTCCAAGGAATAGCGGCAACGGAACATAAACGGATAGAAGCAGGGCTTGACTACTGGATCAAGATATTTGTTTTTAGAAATATGCAAATAAAATAAACCCATTTTTAATGACATTTTGAAAGTATACTCTTGAATGATTTAAACTGTTTTTCTTTTTCAGTTTTGCTTCATAAAAGGCAAGAAAATATATCTCAAATATCGGAAACGGTTCCTGCCAAGGAAGATAAATGAATGCCTTGATTAAAATGTGTCTGGCATATGATTCGTTTTTGAAATAACGTCCGAACAGCGTTAGAAAATGTTAAATCTAAAATGACTTCGGTTTGTCCTAATATGCGAGAAAAAAAAATTTCTGTGTAAATGTAAGAGAAATTAATGTTTTATAAAGTGTTTGTTCGGGTTGTCAACTGAATAATAGCAGACGCAGAATTCAGATTAATCACATCGTATGCTATTCAGCTGAAATTCATCTATCTATCTATATGTATATATATGTATGTAAATATATGTATGTATATATATGTATATATATGTATATATATGTATATACATGTATATATACATATGTATATATATATATGGATAAATATGTACACATGTATATATATATATATATATATATATGCATGTACATATATACATACGTATATATATATATATATATATATATATATATATATATATATATATATATATATATATATATATATATATATATATATATACAGAAAGATAGATATCTGTATATATGTGTATGTATATATATTTACATATTCATATATATACATATAGATATAGATATATATATGTGTATGTGTGTGTGTGTGTGTGTGTGTTTTTGTGTGTTCGTGTGTATGCGTAAATGCTGAGTTGAAGTTATTTTAAAAACCAAATTATAGAATAAGTACAGAAAATTTACTGATAAGTGAAATCAATATAGAAATTAGAGTCGAGTTTATTGAAAAAATTCGTCTTTATTTGGTTTGTAAGTTTTGCATAGCATTTTTTCAAATCGCCCCATCAAATAATCTGCCAGGTGAATCTTATAGCTTAAATCAATTGGCATTATTGCAAATAGCTGTACATACATACATACATACATACATGCATACATACATAGACTTGTACACATTTTGTTGGATGGCTGTTGACTGCTCTTTAACTCTTCCTCCCATAGATACATACATACATGCATATATATATATATATATATATATATATATATATATATATATATATATATATATATATATATATATATATATATATATATATATAAAAAATATATATATAGTTTTAGGGAAAATAACCAAGTTTCAAGAACTCATCGATAAAAATCCACTATCACATATAGAAAAATTAATAATTAAAAGCACAATAAATGAGTATAATATAAAGTAAAGTAAATATCATAAGATAAATATAATAAAAAGATTACACGTGTTTCATGACTAATTTTCAAATAGAAAAGAAATTAAAATCAATTGAAATTATCGAAAATAAATTCTATTAAAAAATATAGCTACTCGTCAGATCGTAAGTAGAACAATAATTAGATATATATATCTTAACCAACAATAAGTACCAAATGAATTAATATGAAATATTCATTATATAAAGATAGAAAAATTATTAAAAATATCATAATATCAAAATAATAACCATTCAATAATCATCCCTTCATCCATTATAATAACATGTATATTATATACAAAAAACATCCTACATAAATTATCATTGATTTCAATTAGAGTTTGAATTACGGAAAAAATTGGATAAGTACTGTTTTTTACTTTGCTAAAGATTTTCTACTATTTGAAAATAATATGTATTCTTGTTTTTTATATTATTCATTTGGCTCTTTATAGATTATTTTTAATAGATAACTTATTTAACACTAAATTATTTAGAAGCTATAGTTTCGTTTCAACATAATATTAGAACTTCGATTTGAATAGTGTTGATATATTTTCGATTATCTTTGATTAATAATATTTGATTAATAATTAATCTTTATAGTTTATAATATCGTTAAAGATAGAAATATATAATCTTGTTTCGTACGTGTATTTCGTGTGCAAGATTCTTGATGTGGATACGTGTGTTGAAAAAATACAATTACATAATGCCTCTCCCAAGGTTTAATTGTAAATAATCTTGTATTTTTCTATTATTCAATTGATTTTTAATTATAATTAAATAAACGTCTTTAGCTTTAAATAGTATAGCTTTAACTATTCCACCGGTTAAATATGTACTAATTTTATCTTCATTATTATTTTAAACTTAAACTTCGTTCAAATTGTATTTAAAACAATGATAATTTATGTAAGATGTTTTTTGTATATAATATACATGTTATTATAATGGATGAAGGGATGATTATTGAATGTTTATTATTTCGATATTATGATATTTTTAATAATTTTTCTATCTTTATATAATAAGTATTTCATATTAATTCATTTGGTACTTATTGTTGGTTAAGATATATATATCTAATTATTGTTCTACTTACGATCTGACGAGTAGCTATATTTTTTAATAGAATTTATTTTCGATAATTTCAATTGATTTTAATTTCTTTTCTATTTGGAAATTAGTTATGAAACACGTGTAATCTTTTTATTATATTTATCTTATGATATTTACTTTACTTTATATTATACTCATTTATTGTGCTTTTAATTATTAATTTTCTATATGTGATAGTGGATTTTCATCGATGAGTTCTTGAAACTTGATTATTTTCCCTAAAACTATATATTTTATATATATTTTATCTATAAAGCTCAATTTAATTTTAATTTTTTATAAATTGATTTTAATTGAGTTTTTACCTGTAATTTTGGATTTTGTCCCTAATATTATATATATATATATATATATATATATATATATATAGGGAGAATTCACTAAAAAAAAAAAGACAAAGACAGGTAGTGTAGACGACAAACAGATGTATAACTTTAACGCTCGGGAAGTGAAAAAGTTTTAACGTTTCGAGCCTACGCTCTTCCACAGAAAGGAACACAGAAAGAAACAGTGAGAGAAAATAAAGAGACGGGGAGAGAAAATAAAGAGACGGGGAGAGAAAATAAAGAATGTGTGGTGGCTGGCGATCTATCAGTTGCCGTTTTCTTTACAGTTGTTTGAAATCTACTCTCCTGATAATAATGAGAGCAAACTCGGAGTACCGTCAGAAGAAATATAGCGTTACCGCTAATACTAAGCGACCATTGACGCTTAGCACTACTTGATATGGTTAGCCGTAAGCTGGAATATATCTGAGAGCTACCAGTAAACTTCAAACGTAATACACCTGTGAAAACAGCTGAGAAATTTGGGTATTTACCTTTATTAGACGGGGTAAAATATGTTGCCAGCAGGCATCTACGTGAATCGAACAACGTATCCCAGTACCCTGCATCTAAATAAGGGGTACAGAGTTTGATTCCTCTAGCCATCAGCATTTTTCTCTCCTATAAGGCTGTAATATGTATATATATATATATAAATATACACACACATACACACATATATATATATGTGTGTGTGTGTGAGTGTTTGTGTATCTCTCTATGTATATATACGTTTGTCTTCTTGAAGCACACCTGCTTATTCCAGTTTTCCAAAGCTGTATGCGATGTAATATTTGTATGCATAAGAGTTGATCTCTCCGGGAAAATTTTTTTTCACACATCAAAACAGGAGAACGACAAACGTGTTTGGTATTATTTATTTACCATTACACCTGTTCCATTTTATAATAGGAGTTACAAAATTGTACTTGTAGTAGAATCCTTTTAGATATATCCCGTTTTGTTCGAGTGGTCATATCTGCAGTGGCCATTTTGACCTCATTTGTTCATCTCCGAGCGGCAATGTAAACAACGTTGATTTAGCAAAAACCTGAAGATTAGCTAAACTGAAATTGTGTTTGTTACAGCTAACATTACAAGCTTCATTTTGCTATCAATCGATTGTAATCCGTACTTTACTTGCTCCGTACTTTACCTGCTCCGTTCCTTACTGTTTTGGATTTGGATTCGCCTTCTTAGCAGGTTTAGTGGTTAACCCCCTTGAAGCTTTCTAACTTCCTACACTTGGATCTCTAGATCATACTAACTGATTACTATACATATGTATATATATATATGTATATATATATAACGTGAGCTTATGGTTACCATGAGCTTATGGAAATTCCTTTTAATTTCGAATAGGGAAGAAGTGTGTAATTCACGACGCTTTTGAAATATAACAATATATATATATATATGTACATATATATACATATATATACATAAAATGCCTGTACCAATCGCTAAGTACGATCCAGGGATCCGAGTGTTGAATGTTAGTATTTACGTGACGAGTAGAATAAATGTATGAGCCTGAAGCACTGATTAGGAAAAACGAACCTTGATAAGTGAAAATAATTTTTGTGACATATGAGTATTTTATATTCGAAAGGCAAATTCACTGCGGTTACCTGGGGAGGAAAAATTTCCAGTGTGGCCCCTATCGGATTCTGGACCCACGTTTCTGTATTTTTATACTTCCTAAATGGGAAGTATAAAAAGGAGGTAACTTTGGGCAGATTCAAACCCGTAGCTTTTAACTAGAAAACGGTCAAAATCAGTGATTTAGTTGCGTTATAGTATCACTCTGTGTGGAGGCGCAATGGCCCAGTGGTTAGGGCAGCGGACCTGCGGTCATAGGATCACAGTTTCGATTCCCAGACCGGGCGTTGTGAGTGTTTATTGAGCGAAAACACCTAAAGCTCCACGAGGCTCCGGCAGGGGATGGTGGCGAACCCTGCTGTACTCTTCCACCACAACTTTCTCTCACTCTTTCTTCCTGTTTCTGTTGTACCTGTATTTCTAAGGGTCAGCCTTGTCACACTGTGTCACGCTGAATATCCCCGAGAACTACATTAAGGGTACACGTGTCTGTGGAGTGCTCAGCCACTTGCACGTTAATTTCACGAGCAGGCTGTTCCGTTGATCGGATCAACTGGAACCCTCGTCGTCGTAAGCGACGGAGTGCCAACAACAAGTATTACTCTGAATAACCCTGGAGTGAGGAGTCGAGAGGGTTACAACAAGAGTAACTACAACAACAAACACACAGCAACATTAACGACAACAGCAGATATGGGTAGAGAGGCAATAGTTGAAGGTGCCTCAACAACAGTGACAACAGAAACAAGAACAGAAGCAGTAAAGGAACCAACAATGATGACAGGAACGACGACAACAACAACAGGATTGATATAAACAACAATAGAAAAAGAGACAATAGCAACAGGTATGAGGCCACCACCCACGAACAGCGATAAGAAACAGCGACATCTGTAGAAGAGAGCGACAAAATTGACAGTAGGAGAAGGACTACAAAAATGACAATACAAATAACAAAAAACAACATTGGTAACATCGGCAGCGGCAGCAGCAGCGGCATCAGCAATAACAACAACAACAAAATCAACAGTAATGACAACAACAGCAGCAGCACCGACAATGACAAAAGGAACAGCAATGGTGACAGAGGTGGAGGCGGTGGCAGCGGCACTAACAAGGCTGTCGTATTTGATATGAAGAAAGAGAAGTCAGAATTTCGATTAGTGAAAAATGTCTGAAGAAAGAAAGAGGGAAGGAAAAAATAAAATGAACGATTAAGAAATGAGGCGAAGACTAGACAAATAAAAAAAAGTATAAAATAAAATAAAAAATATACTGCTAATTCTCATACATACATACATACATGCATGTATTATGTATGTATCTGTCTATCTATCCATCTCTCTCTCTCTCTCTCTCTCTCTCTCTCTGTCTCTGTCTGTCTATATATATATATATATATATATATATATATATATATATTCATACGTATATATATATACATGCATGCATACATATACATATGTACATGCATACATATAAATATATATACATACATATATTTATATACATACATACATACATGTACTTGCAAGCATACATACATACATGCACGCATGCATACATATATATACATACATATATATACATTCATATATATATACATTCATGCATATATTTATATACACATAAATACACACACACGCATACATATATATATATACATATATATGTAGATAGATAGATTTGTATATGTATATATGTATACACACACATATATTTATATATACACACACTCACACATATGCATACATATACACAGATAGACAGGCGCAGACACACTCCTGTGTATAAAATATACAAACAAATAAAGACCTACAATTCCACATAAATACAGAAGATTAAGTTGACGACAGGTAAAGCCATCAATAACAGTACGGAGGTAGGGGAAGAGGAGGGAGAGGGGGAAGGAGGCGGATGAGGTGGA
>NC_142954.1:8581004-8586004 GCF_046866305.1 Octopus bimaculoides
CCCCACCGTCGTTTGTCAACCGATGTGTGTGTGGTGGGATGTTGTGTGTGAAAGGTAAACTTTGCTCCAGTACCTTCGAAGTTACTACGAACGTTTTCGCTGTAAAAGTATATTTAAATGTATTCTGAAATTTATTCAGTAAGCAGTCAATTTGATGTTTATCTTTTTCATATGTATAACTTGACTTGAAATAAAAAAGACAAACGCGCGCGCACTCATACACACACATACACACACACACGCACTAATACGTATACACACACACACTCTCTCGCGTGCACAGATCTGTGTGTATTCATATGCGCGTAGATGTAAGTATACATATATATGTGTGTATGTATGTATAAATATGTATACATATGTAAGTACGTATGCATATATAAATATATAGATATACATATTTACATATATATATATATATATATATATATATATATATATATATATATATATATATATATATATATATATATACACACACACACACACACACACACACACTCACACATATGTACATATGTGTGAGTGTGTGTGTGTGTGTGTGTGTGTGTATGTGCGTGCGAGCGAGTACGTACAGATATATACGTGAGTATGTATGAAAGTAAAATATATATTTTTAAATCTCTCTTCGTCGCTTTTGTTTGTCTGCCCAACTTAATAATAATAATAATAATAATAATAATAATAATAATAATAATAATAATCAGAACAGAAGAAGAAGAAGAAGAAGAAGAAGAAGAAGAAGAAGAAGAAGAAGAAGAAGAAGAAGAAGAAGAAGAAGAAGAAGAAGAAGAAGAAAAACAACAACAACAGTAGCAACAATAATAGCAACAATATTCGTGTTGGTGTTAATTTGATGTTTCCCATCACCATGTCTCTCCCCTTACCTCACCTCGCCTTACCTTATTTATTAAACACCTCCGACTATAAAAGAATTACGTGCCTCTGCTTTTATCGAATTTGTTTGCTTGATCGATAACTTAAGTGACTGCTCGGATATTTTCGAAACTACTGAAGCCAGGACGTCCAAATTTATTTCATCATTGATTACCAAAGTTTTAGCAAAAAAGAAAACCTTTTTTTCTATTTGTTTGTTCATCATTTATTTTTACAGATTATTCCTGTTATTGTTGCTGTTGCTTTTTCAGCAACTTATTTAGTGATCTTGTGCGAATTTCATTTCCATTCAGCAGTCATATTCCAGACGAAACTAGGATTATACACAAAGAATACCAAGCTAATAATTTACAAATACAAAACATAGAAAGAAAAAAAAAATGCGTTGGGAAACTGGAGTTATATGAAAAATAAAATTGAACTACACGAAAAACGAAACGTGAGTCAAAATAACCTTTACATACAAACTTACAACCACTTTCACAAATTTAATGATTGAATATGTAATACTGGTATCAAATTTTGGCTCAGGACCAAAACATTCAAGGGACGGGGTACATTTTATTTTTATCTACTTCGAAATCATGAAAAGCAAAGCCGAACTCGGCTGAATGTGAACTCAGAACATAAAGACAGACAAAATGCCTCTAAGCATTTTGCTCGGCACTTTAAAGATTCTGCCAGCTCGCAGCCTATACGGGAATTAATATCGGCTTCAGATTTTGGTACAAAGCTGACAATTTCGGAGAAAGGGCATCCGTCGATTATATAAATTTCAGTGTTCAACTGGCACTTATTTTTATCGACCCCGAAAGGATGATAAGCAATATCGGCTCCGTGAAGTTTGAACTGAGAACATAAACACGGACTCAATGCCGCTGAGCATTTTATCCGGCATGATACCGATTCTGCTACCCCGCTAACTTAAATTAATAACAATAATAATAAACCTTTCTATTATAGGCCCAAGAACCAACATTTTGTGGGGAGGGGGCTAGCAGATTACATCGACCCCAATACCTCGAAATGGTGAAACGCAAAGTCGAGTTCGACTGAATTTGAACTCAGAATTTAAAGACGGACAAAATGCTGCTAAGCACTTTGTCCGGTGTGCTTACGATTTTGTCAGCTCGTCATCTTATATAGAATATATGGTAACCATTATTTCAGGTAGTGGTAACGGTGGTCGTAGAATCGTTGGACAAAATACCTTGTAGTGATGTCTAATCCGGCACTCTCTTTCTGTGTTCAACTGCTACTGAATTTCAACTTTGCGTTTAATTTTTTTTCCCATAAAATACCAGTCAAATTCTGGGGTTTACCGCAAGGTCAAATGCTTGTTGAAGGCTGGTGGTTTTTGAGCCTCAATGATCCCGAGAGTTATGTCAGGAGAGCACCCCACTACAAAGCCTAGTCTTTGTTGCCTGGCTGGCTTGAATTCTTCACTGACCCTGTGAGATATCTGAAGCTGAGCGCATGCGTCTGGTAGTGCCTCTGATGCAGGACAGATAAAAAGATAGTCCAGACTAATAAGACCACTTCTTCCCGGAGCTACATATAAGTTTGCATAGGGCCAATACCTGTACCTACAAAACAAGCAAAGTTTCAGGAAGGAACATTGATGGCAGTTCAATACGAACAATACCCGACCTTACACAATGCAAGGGTCTCTCACATTCTGACAGCCCAGAGTTAAGAATAGTGGACAAAAGCTGCCGATCGCCTATACTCTATAGGGAGCGAAAGGCTTAATATAAACGAACACACAAGTACTGGGGCCCATATAATCGACTTAATTTTCGACCAGCAGTACCAAAAAAAAATGCCCCTTTTGCCTATACTAGAAACAAACATTATCAGATTTCGTCGAGGCCTCATTGAACAGAAAACCTATTGAAGGTATTCCAGCAAATTAGGGCAGAAGGGTTTAGAGCTTCGGATGAAATTCCTTGCAAATATCATTTCGGCTTCTATTGTTCAATTCGAGTCGAAGTCAATTTTGCCTTTCATCATCTTGTGGGGAGGTGGGATGGATACATAAAAGTACCAGTAAAGGGCGGTGGATTATAAAAATTAGTCGAGCGTTGTACGGAATACTTTGCCCTATTTGTTACTGCGCCTTGAACTCTGAGTTCAAATTCCGCTGTAGCTATCTTTTAACTCCCATATCAAGGTGCATGACCTAGGGCATATGTGTAGGCAAGGCTGTGTGATAAAAAGTTTCAGGTTCAGTCTCATTGCATGGTACCTTGGGCAAGTGTTATTTAATTTACTATAGTCCCGGGCAAACAAGAGATTGTGATTTGGTTGACCCGGGTTTATAATCACGGCCCCGAAACTCTTAGGTGTTCGGCAAAAGAGACCCAATAGTGTAAGTACCTGATTTAAAAAAAAAAACGAATTGGTTCCAATTTTTTCGAGTCTAAAACGATTTCGAGTTCTGGCTGAAGTATGGCTGTAGCTTTGTTATTGGAATCAATATTGGTTTCCATTCATTTTCTGCTTAACGATAGTCTTTGAGAGCTTAGAATCGATATATTAGTGAATAAATGGGAAATTTCTCACCTCTGATCAACAGATTATAAACATTGTCTGCTCAGATGCAATACACTCCTTAGAAATCTTCGCAAACATATGTTATTCTCGCATTCCTTTACAATTCCTTTATACTTTGATTCCATTACTGGCTTCATCATTGATCAACGGCCATTTTAGAACACAACATTCAGCACCAATTTTTGATCCTCATCGTTTTTAGTCGTATATATCGATCCCAGTATTTTTCATTATCTGATGCTTCGGTATTTGTTTCGGCGATTTCTCAAAGACATCGGACTGAACTGGAGTTTACCTAGGTATTCTTTGATACGAAACCCCCGTTTTGTTCATCCTTTAGGGGTTGTTAAAATAAGTACCAGTTGAGCACTGGAGTCGATATGATCATTTTACCCTCAACCCTAAAACTGCTGGCCTTGTGCCAAAATTAGAACGTATTCTTGTTATTAAGGCCGTGAGCGGGCAGAATCGTTACCGCGCTGCACAAAATATTTCTTTACTGCCCACAAGGGGCTGAACACAGAGGGGACAAACAAGGACAGACAAACGGATTAAGTCGATTATATCGACTCCAGTGCGCAACTGGTACTTATTTAATCAACCCCGAAAGGATGAGAGGCAACGTCGACCTCGGCGGAATTTGAACTCAGAACGTAAACAGACGAAATGCCGCTAAGCATTTCGTCCGGTGTGCTAACATTTCTGCCAGCTCGCCGCCTATTTAACGGCATTTCTTCGTGGCTCTTCGCGTTCTGAATTCAAATTCTACTGCGATCGACTTTGCCTTTCCTCCTTCAAGTCTGATACAATAAAGTATCCGCTGAGCTCTGGGATCAATGTAATCGATCAATGTAATCGATCAATGTAATCGATCAATGTAATCGATTAGCCCACTCCCTAAAAATTTCAGGCTACGTAACTATTATAGAAAAAAATTATAGTATTTGAGTATTCCGTTTATTGTGAAGGCGCGGGAACGCAGTGATTAGGGTGCTGGTGTTACGACCCTACCAAGCAGTTAAGTCTAGAGCAGACTATAGTAGAAGGGAAATTAATTGAGGTCTTAGAAGAGGCGCTGAGAGTGGGCTCTGCATCCAAAGTTTTGGCGGAGACATCGGTCATGGACCGACACCTCAGTGCCAAACACGAGGGAAGCACGGTTCGGGGAAAATTACGTGTACTGGGTTGCGAGGGTATCAATGTTTCCGGGTGCGCTCGCACGGTAGAAACTCGACGTGGTATCGATGCCACGATAAGATCTTTTGTGGATGAACATGGACGTTCAATCCAATCAAAGGACAGGAGGAGATGTGTGAGGCCTTTTACTAGCACTTCGCTGCGTTATTTGGGAGGGACTGCGAGAATGCCCTTCGGAGTTTCCTGGCCGGCGGCCCGCGTATTTCGGCGCGAGAGGCTGAGCGCTGTGAAAAGCCGATCACAGCTGCGGAAGTTATGGAGGTACTTTCCGAGTACCCCGGGGCAAGTTACCGGGATTGGATGGTCTACCTTACGAATTTTATATAAGTATGCCAGACTTGTTCGGGGAC
>NC_142954.1:8591004-8598504 GCF_046866305.1 Octopus bimaculoides
ATATTTTTTGTCAAAGAGCTGTTTAAACATTTTCTTTAAACTAAGTAAATTTTTTAATAGGAAATTCACCCCCTGTCGGTGAATTTTCAAAATTTAAAAGATTTTCTTTGGCATTTTTTGTCATTTTCTACACGAAAATGGCTAAATCGAACGAAGAATCCAGCATTCCTCTCATTGATTTCCCGCCGGTACCGAAGCCAGAGGTGGGGGAAGCTGAAAAGAAAGTCGTTCCGCTTGCACGCACGCAAAAGAACACCAGTCTACCTGTAGAATATATGAACAAATTAAAGATAACATTTACTAACACAAACACCGCCTCCACCAAAACCACCACCACCACCACCACCATCACCACCACAACTAACACAAACACGCAAAATAATGTTGCCGTAGCTTTAAAGCTGAAGAAAAAAAGTATGTCCCTTTCGAAGGAAGAACTGCTTGCTTGCAAGATAATGTTGAAAAACGATGAAAACATTATACAACTGCAAACGCCGCAAAAATATCATAGAAGACATGAAAAAAAACAAAAAACAATCACACATAAAACACTCAACTTAAAAACAAAACGTTTCGAAACTGCCTCCCAAGAAATGGTAGAAAATGCTTAAGGTCCATGTAAGCTTTTAAAGAACACATCACCAGAAGAAAAGAATTTTCTGCGGTCGAAGTTAGATTCGACAGTGAAGAACGAGCGAAAGAACTCTCCACAAAGTCTTTTCAATGCGCAAACCTTATCATGATTCCGACATAGTCTGAGCAAGGATGTTTTATGGAGGACCAGCAGTCATCCACGCATACCAATCTCCCCTCTCCATGCGAGAGGGAAAGTTTCTAGGTGCAATCCCCTGTCAACCATGACCGAAGAGGGTCTTTATATGTAAGTATACTATACGTATAAATATAATATATAATATGCTTTAATATGCCTATTTGTGCGTTTGTGTGTGAATTTATGTGCAATTTAATGTTCGTTATAAAGATAGCTTCACCGAATAATAGCTAATATATTTTGATATCCAAATTTATCTGAGTATGCGATTGTGAATGTCGTAGTCTGTGGCAATATGGCGTGAGAAATCATCTCGTATAGAGATCAAATGCTGCAAAAGCAAAGACTATATCGGCAGGCGAAATGTCGCCAGCAGTGGCTGATGGGACTTTTGTATCGCGTGATTTTGGCGTAATTAGCACTTCGTCATCAGCAGGCACTCTACCACTGAATAATAAATAGAAATGCAGTTAAACAGATATAGCGTAATACTGACTAAAGAGTTAGTGATAATGCAAACAGCTGGCAGGCTGTGTATAAATTAGATATTAACGATGGAAGCAGATTTTGTAACGAATATTAATTTACTCATTCAATTTAACTTGGTTTTGGTGTTTTGAACGTTGTTGACTGAGGTATTCATCTTGAGAATTCATCTCGAATGCCGAAAATGCACATTAATATGAGATACATTGAATAATCCTATCGCTAATAGCTAATTTATATATTGCCTCTCGGCTATTCGCGGCATCACTGACTGTTTAGTCAGAGCTAAACTACATCGGTTTAAAGAAATATTGATCCAGTATTTGATTGTAAGGGGCATGTTACTGATGAAGTGCGAATTATGCTGAAATCATGTGATACAATGATCCCATCCGCTGGTGCTGACGAAAAACTCTTCTACTAATATAATCTACACTTTTTTGTACTAAACGCCTATACGAGACCATTTCTCAGGACGAATACCGCGGTTTACGGCGTTGAAAATAACACATCCAAGTTTCGGGTTTTAATTAATATTCGCTAGAAATATTCCGCCGAAATTGACTTCCTCTATCACCTTTTCCGTAAAATGAACACTTACTGAATACTGGGGTCGATGTAAACAATCGACCCCCTCCTCTTAAATTGCTGGACTTGTACCAAAATTTAAAACTACCAAGACTGCTTCTGCTTCTAGTAGCTTATATGCACACACGCACATACACACACACACACACACACATACATACTTATGTACATAGATACATATGTGCGTGTGTCTGTATGTGTGTATGTGTGTGTTCATATAAGGAAATATATATGCGTATCTGAGTATGCAAGTATCTATCTATCTATCTATCTATCTATCTATCTATCCATCCATCTGTCTGTTTGCCTGTCTACCTGTCCGTCCGTCTGTCTTTCTGTCCGTCCTTCCGTCTGTTTGTTTCTCTGTCTGTCTGTCCGCCCACCCACCTGCTCGTCCGTCTGTCTCTCTGTCCGTTTATCTCTCAGTCCGTCTGTCTGTTTGTGTGCCCGTCGGTCCGTCTGTTTGTCTCTCCGTCCGCTCGTCCGTCCGTCTGCCCGTCTGTCTCTATTTTCCTCTGTGTTTGTATATGTCTGTATTTGCGTGTGTGTTCATGTATGTATGTGTGTGTTCGTGTGTGTATGTGTTTGTGTTTATTTATGCAAGAGAGCGTGCGTAAAAGGTGCGCACGCCGATGAATGTTTATAACACATGCATCTATAATATTATAAATATGTAATATCAGAAACTACAGTTGTTCGGCTCAAACACCATAAATGGTTTTATAGTATAAAATATAGACAGCCGGCACCACAAATATACACATAAACACATACACACGCACTCACGCACACACATGCACACATTTGCACAAATACACGCATCTTTACGTATGTACACACTGTTCAACAGATCTACACACATATCTATGTATGTAAGTATGTATGTATGTATCTATCTATCTGTCTGTTTGTCTTTCTTTTTAACTATGTGTGTTTCGGTTTGTCTGTCTGTCTATGTATTCATATATATATATATATATATATATATATATATATATATATACACATACACAGACGTACAAGCGTCCCTCAGACATACATACATACATACATACATGTGAGTGTGGAATTAAGGTGGACGACCAAAGACGAACGTATAGACTCGTCTAAATTAATATATTTATGGCAAACGACTGTAATAATATTCCAAGTAGAATCGTAATTATTTAAATCCCGTGGCAATCGTGTTCACTGTTCAATATTCATCGACTTTTCAACTGTTCAATTCTCTATACATTTCATCTGATAAACATCCTTCGGTTTAACTTATAATCCAATATCAAATACTAGCTTGAGAGCGCAAGAGAGTCTAGGAGTGAGAAGAGCGAGTGAAGGGGGCTGTGTGGATGAATGTAATTATTTGTATACAATTGTGTGTATGCATGTGTATCTACGTATGTATGCATCTATGTATGCATCTATCTATCTATCTATCTATCTATCTATCTATCTATCTATCTATCTATCTATCTATCTATCTATCTATCTATCTGTCTGTCTGTCTATCTCTATTAATCAGTCTCTACATATAAATATACACAGAAACGTCTATGCATATATACATACATACATATATATACATATATACATATATACACACATATATATATATGTATATATATATATGTATATATATATATATATATATGTACATATATATATATGTATGTATTTATGTGTATGTGCATATACATATGTACATATATGTATATATATACATATATATATATATATATATATATATATATATATATATATATATATATATATATATATATTTATATATAATATACATTTTTTTATATGTGTGTATGTGTATAAATACATATTTACATTCATATGTTCACGCGCACGCACTTATAATCATGCATAAATGCATACATGTGTTCACATGTGTGCGCGCACGCGTGTATTACATATGAAAATATATTCAAATTATTAAGTGTGTATGTGTGTTTGTTTGTTTGCTTGTGTATGTATGCCTGTGTGTGCGCATGTGTGTTTGTGCTTGTTTGTTTGTTTGTGTGTGTGTGTATGTGTGTGTGTGTGTGTGTGTGTGTGTGTGTGTGTGTGTGTGGGATGCGTCCATGAGCTTCAATTCAGGGACAGATGGCCGTCATTCGCATTCCACAATACGTGGTCAATAAATCACAAGTGTTTCATATGTACGGATTGCAATAAATACATACATACATACATACATATATACATACGTACATACATACATACGTATATACATACGTATATACATACGTATATAGGTTTTGGCGATGCAATCAAGAAAATAGAACCGAAAATATGAGTATTTGAATGTATTTATTTATATTTAGCAAATTGAATATTGAGATTTTCCTGCACGAAACGCTGAAATGTGGAATCACTCTTTGTTTCTACTAAATATGATAAAAAATTTATATATATATATATATATATATATATATATATATATATATATATATATATATATATATATATATATACATATATATATATACATATATATATATATATATATATATATACATATATATATGTATGTATCAAGTTAAGACCCATTTTATCGTAGGTTTCAATTGCAACGATTGCTAATCCGTGCAATTGAAACATGTGTTGGTCTTAATTATAGAATTAAAGATGAAACTATTGCTACTTCGGTGTAATCCTTATTCTTAATATATATATAAGGTCCTATCAAAATGTACATCTATGTGTATGTGTATGTGCAGTTCTGTTCCTATTCATGTGCATAGATATCCGTTCCTCATCCAGATTAACGCAGTAATGTCTCTAATATACTGTAACTTTTTATCGCCTGGTTTAACTCACGTGTAAACCAAACATACAAACAATAACTGTTAAAAACAAAATCAAGGTGAAAATGTAAGAAACCAAGAAACAACATGAACGCAGATGAATGAATTACTGGGAATCCTCTCAAAAATATTATTCACCGTTAGCGTTTCGGTAAGAACACTAAAAGATGATTGCTGAATAAATTGAAAAAAAAAAAAAAAATGAAACACCGGGTTGCAGTAGCTATGGGGTATCCATGAAAATAAGGTTTGATCCTGAATAGAAAAATAAAAACGATAATAAGCACTTCCATTAATATTTAATTTTTTTTATTTCTTAGAGCAAAATTAATTTCTATTTCAATTTGTTGTTTTGAAATGTGGATGCTGTGCTTGATGCTAAAATTAATAAAAAAAAACCAACACAATTTGGTGGTGTTTTTTTAAATGAAACGTTCTACACGGATGCTTTCTAGGCTATATTAAAGAATATAGTAGCTAATGAGAATGTTTGACAATAACTTGTTTAGAAGACTGAGAGCTATGAGTATATTCCGCCAAAGAAAATGAAGAAACTTGGTCACCATGACACGAAATGTTGGTTTCAAATTTTGGTCCAAGGCTAGCATTTTCGGATGAGAGGTTTAGTCGATTACGGTATCTGTACACCCCTTGAAACACTCTATACATACATACATACATACATACATACATACATACATACATACATACATACATTCATGCATGCATACATACACACACACACATATATGTATGTATCTTTGTGCGAGTCTGTATGTGTGTCTGTGTCTTCGTGTCTAAGTTGGTCCCACCATTGATTGAGAACCGGGTGTTGGTGTGCTTCCGTCCCCGTAACTTAAGTGATCGGCAAAAGAATCTGATTATATAATTAGCAGTACTTTGTAAAGAAGTACACGTGTTGATTCATTCGACTAAAAATTCTTGAAGGCGGTGCTCCAGCATGATCGCAGTCTAATGGATTGAAACCAGTAAGAGAGTAAAAAATAATAATAATGAACCAACTTGAAAAATGAAGAACAGAAGAATTCTCCATTAGCTATGGGGTATTCATGAAAATATGGTTTGATCCTGAATATGAAAATAACCTTTAACTAAATTTACAGATGTGAAAAATATCCATTCTCGTTAGAATCCTTAATGTTACACACGTACACACGCACACACACACACACACACACACACACACACACACACACACACACACACACACACGCGAACACACTCAAAAACACACACACACATACATATATATTGAACGACCTGCACCTATTGTAGAAGACACTTTCACACACACACACACACACAAACACACACACACACATACATATATTGCGCAGCCCGCACCTATAGTAGAAGACACTTTCGCATGATCCTGCGCAGTGTGACTAAGCAGGAATTCACGCTGTTGCATACGAGACTTTTAAGCAGACAGCCATACGTACGATTGAAAAGTCAAAGCTATTGTCAAAATGCCGACACAATAACAAATACTATCTGTTAATTAACAACAACAACATATTTGAACGAAATTGATGTCCTGGTCATACACAATTAGAAACAATCGAATGTGTATAATACGGCCGTCTCGCATCACGAAATGTTGACGATATTTGCATTATTGTACGAGCGTAAGACAATTAGAACCTACCGACAATTTTCAATACAGCGTCTCGCGTCAGCGACCGTTAGTGATATTTCGATATTTACATCATTGTACGAACGTCGTGTTAATTAATAGAAATTTTACACTCAAAAGATTAATTATGTTAGCCTTCACTTAACAACAATACGATATTGTTGTTGCAGCACACATTTGGATTTTACTGATTCGTGATACATTCTGATGCTTAATAAATATGCAAGCATAAAGGCAAGGAGCTGGCAGAATCATTACTGCGCTGGACAAAATACCTAGCGATATTTTATGTCTTCTTACGTTCTGAGTTCAAATTCCGCCGAGGTTGACTTTACCGTCATCCTTTTTGAGACCGATAAATTAAGTACCAGTTGAGAATTGAGGTCGATGTATTTGACTTACACTCGTCTTTAATATTGCCGGCTTTGTGCCGCGATTTGAAACTATTATTTGGGGTCAACTTCAAGTTTCGAGCTAGCTAAATCATTACCGCTTGAGCGAAATGTTCAGCAACATTTTGTCCGCCATTAGGTTCTGATTTCAAATTCAGTTGAGTTCTACTTTGCCATCCATCCTTTCGCGGTCAATGGAAGAAGTACCGGCTGAATCTTGGAGTCGATGTAATCGACTATCCTTCACGCCGAAATTTCAGGTTTTGTGCCTATAATAGAAAGGATTATAATAATAATAATAATGATGATGATGATGATGATGATGATGATAATAATGATAATAATAATTATTATTATCATTATTATTATCATTATTATTATTATTATTATTATTATTATTATTATTATTATTATTATTATTATTATTATTATTATTATTATTATTATTATTATTATTATTATTGTTATTATTATCAAGGCAGCGAGCCAGCAGAATCGTTAGCCCACCGGGCAAACTGCTTAGTGGCATTTCATTTATCTTTGCGTTCTGAGTTCAAATTCCACCGAAGTGACCTTTATATATTTCGCACTTTCAGGGCCGAGACAATAAGTACTAGTGGAGGAGTGCTGGGTCCAATATAATCGACTGCCATCCTTCCCTCAAAATTTCAGGTCTCGTGGCAAAAACCGAAGCCAATACGCAGGCTCACATTGTACGGTCATTAAGATGTACGATTCGCGTACACGTGGCCGCGGTTTCGGGCTACCTGCGACACTTCTAGAAATATGTAT
>NC_142954.1:8603504-8606004 GCF_046866305.1 Octopus bimaculoides
CACCGCTGCCGCTACAACCACCACTACCATCACTACCACCTCCACCACCATCACCACCAGCACCATCAACAGCACCACCACAGCTACAACCACCACTACCATCACTACCACCTCCACCACCATCACCACCAGCACCACCAACAGCACCACCACAGCTACAACGACCACTACCATCACTACCACCTCCACCACCATCACCACCAGCACCACCAACAGCACCACCACAGCTACAACGACCACTACCATCACTACCACCTCCACCACCATCACCACCAGCACCACCAACAGCACCACCACAGCTACAACCACCACTACCATCACTACCACCTCCACTACCATCACCATCAGCAACACCATCAGCACCACCACTACAACCACCATCACCACGGCCGCAGCATTCAGCGCCGCCACCCTCTGCTAACGCCGCTGCCTCCAACAGGTGAATTAAGCAATCAAAGTGGAATTGAAGGATGTAACAAGATTACAAAGAGGCGACACTTTAATTGTTTAACAACGTGAAACATACACAAACATGTCTGGCTTTGTTGCTGCTGTTTGCTGGTTTGTGTGTTGCTTTTTGTTATTTTTCAGGTGATTGTATTTTAATTGGAGTCTGTCGGTATGCGTGCGTGCATGTGTGTGCGCATGTGTATGTGCGTGTGTGTGTGTGTGTGTGAGTGATTGTACGCGTGTCTGGTCTGTTTAGCTTTTCTACACGAAAACACGTATGTAAATGTATGTAATACATATATATATATATATATATATATATATATATATATATATATATATATATATATATATATATATGTATATATATATATATATATATATATATATATATATATATATATATATATATATGTGTGTATATATATATATATATATATATATATATTTATATATATATATATATATATATATATATATATATGTGTGTATATATATATATATATACACACATATATACATATATATATGTATATGTTTATATATATATATATAAACACACATATATATGTATGTATATATATATATATATATATATATATATATATATATATATATATATACATATAAATGTATGCATATATATATGCATATATACGTTTACATAGCACAAATACACATCAAACATATACAGGTATATGTATGGGTAGAATATATATTACATGACTATCTATCTATCTATCTATCTATCTATCTATCTATCTATCAACACATGAATCAGCGCAATTATGTATATGTATACACTTATGTATAAGCGTATGGAGGCACATATGCGTGTATGTATATATGTATATATATATATTTCTATATGTAATATAATCTCCCTCTCTCTCTCTCTCTCTCTCTCACACACACACACACAAATACATACATACATATATATATATGTATATATATATATATATATATATATATATATATATATATATATATATATATATATATGCATGTATGTAGTCACAAATATGTATAGTCACACACCCTCTCACACACATGAACACACTGATATATATATATGCATGTACACATACGTATGTGTGTGTGTGTACGGATATGTGTATGTGTACCTATAACCTCTTCTTGCGTAATCGGAAATAGGGTGGGTGGTGGTAAGTGAGTCTGGCGGGGCCGTGGTTGTCTTGGAGAGAATGGTGTTTAGAAAGAAGGAAAGAATCTCTCTTAATTTAAACAAACATCAAATCCAACCTCCAATGATTAACACATGAAGTAATTATTTTTAACACCATTGTTGGCACTCCGTCGCTTACGACGTCTAGGGTTCCAGTTGATCCGATCAACGGAACAGCCTGCTCGTGAAATTAACGTGCAAGTGGCTGAGCACTCCACAGTTACACGTGTACCCTTAACATAGTTCTCGGGGAGATTCAGCGTGATACAGTGTGACAAGGCTGACCCTTTGAACTACAGGCACAACAGAAACAGGAAGTAAGAGAAAGTTGTGGTGAAAGAGTACAGCAGGGTTCGCCACCATCCCCTGCCAGAGCCTCGTGGATCTTTTGGTGTTTTCGCTCAATAAACACTCACAATGTTTTTGTATCAGGTTTGCAAGATTTCTTACATGAATTCGTGAAATAATAAACTAAAATTAAAAATTTACACCTGATCTTTTGGAGTTTATCAGGCTTGGTGCACCTACATGCTAATTTCTCAATTTAAAACTCCTGGCTTTTAAAACATGCTCTTCCAAAATTATTGCTAGGAACAATTTTGTTTACGGTAATTTCTTCCCCAACATATTCTACTCTCCCATTGAATTCTTCTACTTCTGTTGTTGGTCCTGCATCGATTTCTGTTCTATTTTGTCCAGGACTCCAAGATTTTGATAAAATCATTTTGGGTTGGAGTCGAACAGTTTGTTTTGTTCAAAGAATCGTTGTCGCTTTTCACAGCTACGGATTTTTAGCGATTTAACGAAATCTATTTCTTGCGTTCTTTGATATCCGAAGCTTTTATTTTGGTTGTTATGTTA
>NC_142954.1:8611004-8615474 GCF_046866305.1 Octopus bimaculoides
TGCAAGTATGACTTGAGCGAACAAATGTTGAAGAAATATCTTTGAAATTACAACTGAAATATGTCTCGTCATTACATAACAAACCACAAAATATATAACATACACATATGGATATATACGCATATATATATATATATATATATATATATATATATATATGTATGTATATGTATGTGTGTATATAATATATATATATATATTATATATCTATATATCTATATATATATATATATATTGAACGCTTGCACTGAGATTTGTTATATATATATATATATATACCTGTGTGCGTACAGAGTGAGAGTAAGAAAGAAAGAGAGTGGGAGCGATAGAGAGATGGAGAGAGAGAGAGAGAGAGAGAAAGAAAGAGAGAGAGAGAGAGAGAGAGAGAGAGAGAGAGGATGATGGATATGGAGAGAAATTGAGTGGAATAGAAGAGGAGGTGAGGAGAGGAGAGGCTGATGTCAAAATCATATATTGTCGGTTAGGTTGCTCCTTAAATATCAATCGATAAATTATATACCAGGCTGACATAGGAATTGAGATCAATAACATCGACTTAAGTCTTGAAAGCCTTGCATCAGCGTGGCCAGAATCGAATTTCTGAAGCTGGTAGGAAAAATAAAAATAAAATGATGGAAAGTATATAATGGTCAACAGTTCGTGTGTGTGTGTGTGCGTATATATATATATATATATATATATATATATATATATATATGTATATATATATATGTATAGTTACTCTTTTACTCTTCTACTTGCTTCAGACATTTGACTGCGGCCATGCTGGGGCACCGACTATATTCGAGCAAATCGACCCCAGGACTTATTCCATATAAGCCTAGTACTTACTCCATCGGTGTCTTTTGCCGAACCGCTAATTTACTGGGGCCGTAAACACACCAGTATCGGTTGTCAAGCGTTGTTGGGACACACACACACACACACACATACACACACACACACACACACAGAAACATATATACACACACACATATATATATACATAGCAACAACTATTAAAAAGGTTGCAAGAACCTACAAAAATTTTAGGAAAGAAATAATTAGTGGAAATTGAACTGGTGAGTGTGTCAATTAATAAGGCATTAAAACAGAATGACTACCCCCAGGCACAACAATATATATATGCATATATATATATATATATATATATATATATATATATATATATATATATATATATATATACATACACATATACATACATATATATATACACACACACACACATATATATATATAATTCCTCAACATTACAAATTTAATTTAATTTAATTTGTTTCTGCGGGAAGAGCTATTCTAACAATGTGTCCTGCCTTATCTCTTCGAAACGCTTAGTTTAAAATAGGGGCAGCTGATGAAGGAAATATTTCTATGTGGCCTGTTTGTTTTCTGTGCTCTGTTTATGTTCTGTTTTTCATTTTGTCCAAGTTCTATTGTGACGTCATGTACCCAGATATGCATCTATATATACATGTATATGTAGGTACATAGATACATGTACGTATATATGCATATACTCACATATTATTTGTATATCATATATATATATATATATATATATATATATATATAGACACACACATACACACACATGTGGAAACTTACATATACGTATATCACATTTATATAATTTAATTTACTCAGCAAATAGAAACAGATCTCGTATTCTAGGATCCCCCCAGAACAAGCTATGATGTTACAGCACACAGCGCGCTACCCCCATCATCGATACAACTGAAGCCATCGACAAACGCGGTCGCACCGACATAAACCCCATCTTCACCATTATCAATGACTCCTTCAGCTCCACCGCCAAGATCACCATCTTAGTCACTCATTCTCTCACGCTGAACATTGAGAGAAGTAACAGCATAAAAAAAATACACCAATTATGTTGAACGAGAGAAAGCATTTCTATACAATGTTGCTTCTAAGCGACGATGAAGAACAACATATCAGAAACGTTAAAATATATGTAAATGCGTATATGTGTATTAATATGTACATGTATATATATTTTTATATATGCATGTCTCTATAAAATTGCATATGTATCTATTTTTATGTATATGCTGTATACATGTTTGTTTATATATATTCACATGTTTTGATCCATCTACACACACACCCATACACACACACACACGCTCACATACATGCACTATATATAGATACAGACTAATATCTACACACGCAAAGGTATACATACATACGTAAATATATATTTATATATATAAATACACACACAAGCACACATACACAAACACACACACACACACACACACACACACACACACACACATATATATATACACACGCACATATCCACACGGCGCATATATCTACTCAGGGATAGAGCGACCCACTCCCACACAACTACATCCCTATACAGAGACATATCTTCAGGCACATTCATACACACAGACACTCTCAAACGAACCTATACATTTTTTGCAACAAGTAGAACAAACACCACCAACAGCAACATCGTCACTTACGATACCGTCAAGAACCATAAGTATATAAACACGCATAAAAAAAAGGACAGATAAACGAACTTGAGACAAACAAACGAGAATAAGAGGTAAATAATAGGAACATAAGAACACGATAAATAAACGCGAAAACAAAGAGAAATACACTTAAAATAAAAAATAAACTAATACAAACATCATGAATAAGTAGCACAGCAAATATAAAAGTAAATAAAGAAAGCAATATTTAAGTAAATAAATAAGGAAATGAATAGAAAGACATTGGAACAACAAAAAACATCAGTAAATGACAGGTAATTACGGTATTAAAATACAAGTAAGTTTTTATGTATGTATTAGTGTGTGTATATGTATATATGCTTATAAATGTGTGTATCGATATATATATATATATATGTGTGTGTGTGTGTGAGTGTGTCTGTGCGTATATGTATGATTTTATAAGTATATCTATATATATGTTTGCGTTTGTCAGTGTACATATACATACATTTATGTTCGAAGCTATCTGCATATATGATTGTGTATATTGGAGTACAAATATGCTTTGCATCTCTGATATGTATATGTGTATTAATGCAAGCATGTACACATATTTATATATATACATATATATGTGTGTGTGTGTATGTGCGCGTGTGTCCCTATATAACTATGTATGTTTGTACCTTCATACATGCTATATAAGAATATGTTTATATATATATATATATATATATATATATATATATATATATTTATATATATATATATACATATATATATATATATATATATACATATACATATATAGATATAGGTTTGTTTATATATTGTATCTATCCGTCTATCCATCATTCACTAATCTCTCGTACACCCTAACGCTTTGGTGCAAGTCTCGGGGTGACAATTGCTTGAATCTCCAACGAACACGCAATATGTATTCTGTGCCATAGGTTGAGTACTCCGTTGTTTTCTTTGGCAAATATATATATATGTATATATATATATATATATATATATATATATATATATATATATATATATATATATATATATATACTTATATGTATATTGTTTACAACTATATATATATATGTATATATATATATATATATATATATATATATATATATATATATATATATATATATATATATACATACACATACATCTCTGTATACATACACACACATATATGTTTGTGTGTGTTTTTTTTTTGGTGTGTACGTTTCTATCTGTGTGTGTGTGTGTGTATATACACAATACATACGTACTTTTGACAGATATGCTTAGCTGTCGAATTTCCGACTAAAATGGCTTCTCTCCGGCGGATATTACACTCAGCCGAAACCGGTTTCTAAACTCTCTCTTCTCCCAGTCACCTAACTTTACTCTCTACATGTCAATTTAACACCAACTGTACCAACAAGGCGAACAACATGACCAGAGGCACCACCTCCACCAAAATCACCCCCTACTCCCCACCACCGCCAACACCACCATCAACAACACATCTACGCCGCCGCCATTTACAACAACTGCTACAGGACACCTCGTAAAACATGGCTGTCATCATTTTTTACAGTATTAAGTAGTCGGCCATGTTCTTTTGTACTGTATCAGCGTTCTTGCTAGTGTCGCCTGCCTCTTTTGATGTTAGCGTTGTTGTTGATGTTGTTGATGTTGTTATTGTGGTTGTTACTCTGTGTTACTATTTTTTTATACTGTTATTATTGGGTTGTTTTCGCTGCTGTTTTTGTTGTTGCTGTTATAGTTTTTGAATTCGTTTCTTTTTTATTTGAATTCGTGTTTTTTCTCTGGTCTTAAAATATACGATGGTATTCCGGTTCTTATTTTTGTTGATATAATTTTGTTGTTAATGATGATGATGATGAATGATGTGGTGGCCTTAGATATTGCTTTCCTTGTTGTTTGTGTTAATAGTGTAATATCTGTTCTTGCTCGGAAA
>NC_142954.1:8625974-8630974 GCF_046866305.1 Octopus bimaculoides
ATATATATATATATATATATATATATATATATATATATGTATATATATATATGTATAGTTACTCTTTTACTCTTCTACTTGCTTCAGACATTTGACTGCGGCCATGCTGGGGCACCGACTATAGTCGAGCAAATCGACCCCAGGACTTATTCCATATAAGCCTAGTACTTACTCCATCGGTGTCTTTTGCCGAACCGCTAATTTACTGGGGCCGTAAACACACCAGTATCGGTTGTCAAGCGTTGTTGGGACACACACACACACACACACACACATACACACACACACACACACACACAGAAACATATATACACACACACATATATATATACATAGCAACAACTATTAAAAAGGTTGCAAGAACCTACAAAAATTTTAGGAAAGAAATAATTAGTGGAAATTGAACTGGTGAGTGTGTCAATTAATAAGGCATTAAAACAGAATGACTACCCCCAGGCACAACAATATATATATGCATATATATATATATATATATATATATATATATATATATATATATATATACATACACATATACATACATATATATATACACACACACACACATATATATATATAATTCCTCAACATTACAAATTTAATTTAATTTAATTTGTTTCTGCGGGAAGAGCTATTCTAACAATGTGTCCTGCCTTATCTCTTCGAAACGCTTAGTTTAAAATAGGGGCAGCTGATGAAGGAAATATTTCTATGTGGCCTGTTTGTTTTCTGTGCTCTGTTTATGTTCTGTTTTCATTTTGTCCAAGTTCTATTGTGACGTCATGTACCCAGATATGCATCTATATATACATGTATATGTAGGTACATACATACATGTACGTATATATGCATATACTCACATATTATTTGTATATCATATATATATATATATATATATATATATATATATATATAGACACACACATACACACACATGTGGAAACTTACATATACGTATATCACATTTATATAATTTAATTTACTCAGCAAATAGAAACAGATCTCGTATTCTAGGATCCCCCCAGAACAAGCTATGATGTTACAGCACACAGCGCGCTACCCCCATCATCGATACAACTGAAGCCATCGACAAACGCGGTCGCACCGACATAAACCCCATCTTCACCATTATCAATGACTCCTTCAGCTCCACCGCCAAGATCACCATCTTAGTCACTCATTCTCTCACGCTGAACATTGAGAGAAGTAACAGCATAAAAAAAATACACCAATTATGTTGAACGAGAGAAAGCATTTCTATACAATGTTGCTTCTAAGCGACGATGAAGAACAACATATCAGAAACGTTAAAATATATGTAAATGCGTATATGTGTATTAATATGTACATGTATATATATTTTTATATATGCATGTCTCTATAAAATTGCATATGTATCTATTTTTATGTATATGCTGTATACATGTTTGTTTATATATATTCACATGTTTTGATCCATCTACACACACACCCATACACACACACACGCTCACACACATGCACTATATATAGATACAGACTAATATCTACACACGCAAAGGTATACATACATACGTAAATATATATTTATATATATAAATACACACACAAGCACACATACACAAACACACACACACACACACACACACACACACACACACACACATATATATATACACACGCACATATCCACACGGCGCATATATCTACTCAGGGATAGAGCGACCCACTCCCACACAACTACATCCCTATACAGAGACATATCTTCAGGCACATTCATACACACAGACACTCTCAAACGAACCTATACATTATTTGCAACAAGTAGAACAAACACCACCAACAGCAACATCGTCACTTACGATACCGTCAAGAACCATAAGTATATAAACACGCATAAAAAAAAGGACAGATAAACGAACTTGAGACAAACAAACGAGAATAAGAGGTAAATAATAGGAACATAAGAACACGATAAATAAACGCGAAAACAAAGAGAAATACACTTAAAATAAAAAATAAACTAATACAAACATCATGAATAAGTAGCACAGCAAATATAAAAGTAAATAAAGAAAGCAATATTTAAGTAAATAAATAAGGAAATGAATAGAAAGACATTGGAACAACAAAAAACATCAGTAAATGACAGGTAATTACGGTATTAAAATACAAGTAAGTTTTTATGTATGTATTAGTGTGTGTATATGTATATATGCTTATAAATGTGTGTATCGATATATATATATATATGTGTGTGTGTGTGTGAGTGTGTCTGTGCGTATATGTATGATTTTATAAGTATATCTATATATATGTTTGCGTTTGTCAGTGTACATATACATACATTTATGTTCGTAGCTATCTGCATATATGATTGTGTATATTGGAGTACAAATATGCTTTGCATCTCTGATATGTATATGTGTATTAATGCAAGCATGTACACATATTTATATATATACATATATATGTGTGTGTGTGTGTATGTGCGCGTGTGTCCCTATATAACTATGTATGTTTGTACCTTCATACATGCTATATAAGAATATGTTTATATATATATATATATATATATATATATATATATATATATATATATATTTATATATATATATATACATATATATATATATATATATACATATACATATATAGATATAGGTTTGTTTATATATTGTATCTATCCGTCTATCCATCATTCACTAATCTCTCGTACACCCTAACGCTTTGGTGCAAGTCTCGGGGTGACAATTGCTTGAATCTCCAACGAACACGCAATATGTATTCTGTGCCATAGGTTGAGTACTCCGTTGTTTTCTTTGGCAAATATATATATATGTATATATATATATATTATATATATATATATATATATATATACTTATATGTATATTGTTTACATCTATATATATATATGTATATATATATATATATATATATATATATATATATATATATATACATACACATACATCTCTGTATACATACACACACATATATGTTTGTGTGTGTTTTTTTTTTGGTGTGTACGTTTCTATCTGTGTGTGTGTGTGTGTATATACACAATACATACGTACTTTTGACAGATATGCTTAGCTGTCGAATTTCCGACTAAAATGGCTTCTCTCCGGCGGATATTACACTCAGCCGAAACCGGTTTCTAAACTCTCTCTTCTCCCAGTCACCTAACTTTACTCTCTACATGTCAATTTAACACCAACTGTACCAACAAGGCGAACAACATGACCAGAGGCACCACCTCCACCAAAATCACCCCCTACTCCCCACCACCGCCAACACCACCATCAACAACACATCTACGCCGCCGCCATTTACAAGGACACCTCGTAAAACATGGCTGTCATAATTTTTTACAGTATTAAGTAGTCGGCCATGTTCTTTTGTACTGTATCAGCGTTCTTGCTAGTGTCGCCTGCCTCTTTTGATGTTAGCGTTGTTGTTGATGTTGTTGATGTTGTTATTGTGGTTGTTACTCTGTGTTACTATTTTTTTATACTGTTATTATTGGGTTGTTTTCGCTGCTGTTTTTGTTGTTGCTGTTATAGTTTTTGAATTCGTTTCTTTTTTATTTGAATTCGTGTTTTTTCTCTGGTCTTAAAATATACGATGGTATTCCGGTTCTTATTTTTGTTGATATAATTTTGTTGTTAATGATGATGATGATGAATGATGTGGTGGCCTTAGATATTGCTTTCCTTGTTGTTTGTGTTAATAGTGTAATATCTGTTCTTGCTCGGAAACTTTCATATGTATATATATATATATATATGTATATATATGTGTATATATATGTGTATATATATATATATATATATATATATATATATATATATATATATATATATATATATATATATATACACATATATATACATATATATATACACATACATATACATACATATATATATATATATATATATATATATATATATATATATATATATATATGTATATATATAATGCAAATGATATATGAACATAGGCATGTATACATATATATATATATATATGTACATACCCACATCTACATATATATATAGATGCATATCCGGGAATATAAGGAACGGGAATATAAACAAAGCACAAAAAACGGACTTTTTTTTTACGGACAACAGAATAGACACATAGGAAAACAGACGAGCCACTTATGGAACTTTTCCTTCATCAGCTGCGTCTATTCTAAACTAGGCGTTTCGAATATGAGGCAGAACACGCTCTTAGAATAGCTCTTCCCGCGAAGTGGATTAATCTGCTAAGCGGAGGGTTCCAAGGTAGCAAACAAAAACCAAGACAGGAAAAATTAAACAGTGAAAACAACATTAAAGGCCGTAGGGCCGAACGCGACGAGATACATACATAGATATGTTTGTTTATATATTGTATCTATCCATCTATCCATCATTCACTAATCGCTCGTACACCCTAACGCTTTGGTGCAAGTCTCAGTGTGACAATTGCTTGAATCTCCAACAAACACGCCATAGGTTGAGTACTCCTTTGTACGGTTCGACAAGGATGCTCTCTCTCCCAGCTTTTATACGTTTTAGCATTATAACATTTGCGCTGGATTGCCTCACGTTCTGCCACCAGTTTGAAGCTCTGCGGTGATCACAGATGGAAGCAGCAATTCAGACGACCGAGGAAAAATATCCTCTATAATAGTAGCAAGGTATCCTTATTTCTGGTTCTGAATGATCTTAAGATCCATCCAGCTACTGGCATGCACAGTGTTCCCATCTCCTTATATATATATATATATATATATATATATATATATATATATATATATATATATATATATATATATATATATATATATATATATATATATATATATATATATATATATATATATATATATGTATATATATATATATGTATATATATATATATGCATATATATATATATATATATATATATATATATATATATATACATATATATATATATACATATATATATATATATATATATATATATATATATATATATA
>NC_142954.1:8643474-8650974 GCF_046866305.1 Octopus bimaculoides
TACGAACTACGACAGTTGCGTTAAATGAGGACAACATGTCGGAGAGACAAAATACTGCAACGAACTCTTGAATACAATCAAATCAACAGGGAATAACAAAATAAGACAACGTATTATGGCGTGTATATATATATATATATATATATATATATATATATAATACACACAGTGGAGGCGCAATGGCCCAGTGGTTAGGGCAGCGAACTCGCGGTCATAGGATCGTGGTTTCGATTCCCAGACCGGGCGTTGTGAGTGTTTCTTGAGCGAAAACATCTACAAGCTCCACGAGGCTCCGGCAGGGGATGCTGGCGAACCCTGCTGTACTCTTCCACCACAACTTTCTCTCGCTCTTGCTTCCTGTTTCTCTTGTACATGTAATTCAAAACCTTGTCACACTGTGTCACGCTGAATATCCCCCGAGAACTACGTTAAGGGTACACTTGTCTGTGGAGTGCTCAGCCACTTGCACGTTAATTTCACGAGCAGGCTGTTCCGTTGATCGGATCAACTGGAACCCTCGACGTCGTAAGCGACGGAGTACCAACAACAACAATATATATATATATATATATATATATATATATATATATATATATATATATATATATATATATGTGTGTGTGTATTTCTATGAGTTTCCTCAACGCTTGACAACCGGTGTTGGTTCGTTGGTGAACCATAGTGGTTCGTTGGCGAACCATAGTGGTTCGTTTGTGACTTATAGTGGTTCGTCAAAACCACTAGATAGTATAAATGCTAGGGACGATGTGTTCAACTTAAATCCTTCGAGTCAGTCATTCAACATGGCTGCAGTTCAATAACTGAACGAAGTAAACGATAAAAGATATAAATGTCAGGTAGTAAATCAATCAGTAAAAGAATCGATGATGATTTCTAAAACAGTGAACCTATTATAGTTACTATAGGAATGGAATCGTCTAATATGATATTCTGAGGTATTGTCTTCACGAAAAAAAAATTTAACTGAATATAAATTCCCATATGTTCACGAAAACCTCGAAAATGAAAAGAAAACTATAAGATAATCCCAAAGCAATGAAACTTACCGAAAGTGTTATATGCATAGCACACAGCAACACTATATGCAACAGACAAGTGTTATAAAGGAGTCATATGAGCTAAGAAGAAATAAAGGACAAGAAACGATTGAACATTTTACTGCAAACACTTTATCAAACGTTCGAAGACTTCTGGAAGAGCTGATATAGTATCAAATATTGAAATAGAGAAACTGATTTACTGAAGACCCACTGGAGATAAACCACATTGTACTAAACATAGAAAAAGTATTGATTTACTACAAACTAATGAAAAATACCAGAGAACCTACTCAATAGAAAAACACACAAGACTTCACAATATACAGGTAGTGACACATCGGAATCAGTCTTGCAATAAATGAAAACTCAAATCAGGTAAAAGTACAAATGGAAGGGAATATTAAGACATTAAACAGGGAAAAACACAGAGAGACATATAGGACTAAACGGCTTTCTCTGCCGAAAATGATGACGACGACCATCAAGACCAGTATTGGAGTACTCAACTAGATACACGACCGCAAAAAGCGCATTCTTTATTTGATACATAATAAAAACATAGATCAAACAAATTAAAAGTGCGCATCACAATAGATTAAACAGGGTTAACACTGTAGGAAACAGGGGATAATATCAACCTTAGGGAAATTAAAGACTTCCAACATTCTGTTTCAATTTTGTTTTTGATTTCAGACGTTTACATTAATATAAACTGCCACTCCGTCGGTTACGACGACGAGTGTTCCAGCTGATGCGATCAACGGGACAGCCTGCTCCTGGAATTAACATTCGAGTGGATGATCATTCCACACACACACACACACACACACACACACATACACACACATACACGCGTAATCTAAACGTAGTTCACAGAGCATGAAATACGTGTACAATTCATTTAAGCCAGTTAGGTGGAGTGGAGCAACGTGAAATAAAGTGTCTTGTTTAAAGACACAACGCGCTGTCAGGAATTTGAACTCATGACCTAACGATCGTGAGCCTGGCGTACTAATGCTTGTGACAGCTCGCCGCCTTATTTTGAGCGTTTATATTAACGTACACGCCTTTTATATCCAATATTAGCTTATCTTGATGTTACTTCCTTAGACTATAATGGTACCAAGGTCTATCCCTTGGCTGAGTACGATTGGCTCACAGAATAAAGACTGTTGATGTCCGGAAATTCAATCAAATACGCAATTGCAACAAATATACACCCTTAAACTCATACTTGATAATAAACAGATTAACAGAACACATCACAAAAAAAATAGACACGTGTTAGCTTCATAGAATATAAGAGAGATTTTTACAATGTCATTGAAAAGAGAGACTGGTGAAAATATCTGCCCAAGCTACAAACAAATAAACAACTTTTCGGAAGAATAAATAAATATGAGGCTTTCAAGACGACCAGTTCAACGAAATAAATTGCTTTGAATACAAGTAGACTGAATAAAATGATCTGTTCAACAGCGGTGAAAGTATCGAATGGCAGACGACTGAATTGGATCCTAATAATGGCGGCCACTCGGTCAATGTTCTTCCGACTATGAAATGGAGAAAAAAACACAATGATGCGTAAAATTGAGAGGAAAAAAAAAAAAAGAATGCAGAATTATCCTCACTTTGCGAACTAGAAAAATAGGGATTCCAAATAAAAATGAAATAAAGGACCATCATAGCAACGAAAAACGAATAAATAATTATAAATAAATAAAAATGAAAAGAAATAGAAATATATTTACCCTTTCCACACACACACACACACACACACACACACACACACACACATACACACACATACACACATATATATATATATATATGTGTGTGTTCATATACACACATATACTTATGTATATATATATATATATATATATATATATATATATATATATATATAAAGCTGTGTGTGTGTGAAGTATGCACACACACACACATACTCATACACATATTAATCTAAATAAGTGGATGTATAGAAGAAATGAAGTTGAAAATGTACAGAGAATATATTAGAACTAATAAGAATCTAAACATATTTTAAAGATTAGGAATACCCTTGACCGGTTTCACATTAGATATTGAAAGAGTGCAGTATATGGAGCACTGAATTATGTATTATGTTTACCGTAGCCGTTGTTGAAAACATAGTTTATACATGCGTGAGGATGTACATGGATATATATACATACGTTCTATCCTCTATCTGTTTGTATGGTTCGTTTTATTTTATGAATTTCTCCTTATTTTTTAAGAAATAGTAAAAATCCTCAATGAAACATTTACGTTTCTAGACTTTCACAATACCATCTTCATGACGAAGCAAAACTGGCGTGTATCACATTTTTACACTAATCAGGTTCAGTGAGAATAATGTAGATATTGCACGGCATTTCAATTATGAGAATTACAGACTCTCGAATACTTCACCCTGAAAATAAAAGAAACATGGAAGTCTATGACATATGATGAAGGATATAAGAAATTAGGATTTCAAAATGGCTACAAGAAACTTATATAGAAGAATTAGAAAACATTTTGAAATAATGATTTACTAGAACACAGTCGTGTGTTTAATACGTTTACGAGAAAATCTGTTAAATAATAGATAGGAATACGTCTAAGTATGAATAAGTATGCATCTACTCTCTCTGTGTGTCTCTCTCTCTATCTGTCTATCAATTCACCGGTCTGTCTGTCTGTCTATATATCTATCTATACATATATGTGTATATATGTATATGTATGTACATATATATATATATATATATGTATATAGAAATATATATGCGTATATATATGTGCGTATATCTATCTATCTATCTATCTATCTATCTATCTATCTATCTATCTATCTATCATTTACAAATGCATATATGTATTTATATATATATCTAAATATACAAATATGCTTACATCCATATAGTTGTATGTTTACATACAGACACATAGAAGCGTTTATGGATACACACACATATACATGTATAGATTCATACATCTACATATATACATATATTATATATGTGTGTATATATATGTATGTATGTATGTATACACACACACACACATATATATATACATACATATATATATATATATATATATATATATATATATATATATATATATATATATATATGTGTGTGTGTGTGTGTGTGTGTGTGTGTGTGTGTGTAGGTATATACCACATGGTTTCAGAACTTGTTTTCTATTGTCTTTGATCATCATTCGTGGCTAATATTTCCGGCGCATCTTCAAATTGACGTCATAGTATTGTGTCTGCTTGTGGTAACTATTTCAAGAAAACTTCTTTTCTAAAAGCGAATAAAGAATGTTCAAAAAAAAAAAAAAAATAGAAGGAAGAACAAAATAAAGAAGAAATTCTTGATAAATAAAATGAAAGAAAAATATGTAAAGTTGTTGCATCTAATCTCTTCTACAAGACTTCTTCATGTTCTGCAACTGGTATTGAAGAAAAAGCTATGGAAGAATGTTCTGTGTATATATGTCCAATATCAGCCTAACATGAAAGGTTAAGTACAATTCATCTGAAGAATGCAATTGAAATTGCAGAAATAAGTTTTGCATTACGCCATTTGCATATATAAATATAGATATAGACACAAACACTCCCATATATATATATATATATATATATATATATATATATATATATATATATATATATATATACATGCACTCTCATACACAGTATATGTGTGTGTGTGTGTGTGTGCACATGTGTGTGTGTATGTGCATTTATATATGTATATGCATATATATATGAATGTATGTGTAAATAGATATCGTTATATAAATATATGTGGATGTGTATATGCATGTATATATCTATACACACCCATACATACATATGTAAATATATGTATGTGTTTATGTAGATATGTATGCGAAGCATACATATATACGTATATTGGTTTAAATATATATATATATATATATATATATATATATATATATATATATGTATATGTATATCTATTTGCGTCTAAATATGTATACATCTGCATACATACAAACATACATGTATAAATACGTTCATACTTGCATATGTATATATATATATATATATAGATACACACACACACACACACACACACACATACACACACACACACACACACACACACACACACACACACACACACACACACACATATATATATATATATATATATATGTATATTTGTAGTGATATGCACATACACACATAAGCTCTCCCATTCACAGGTATATATACGTAAATGTTACACACACACACATACGCACACGGACATGGACAGACACTCACACGCTCAAACCAGACACAAACATATAATAAATATTTATGTGAAAACACCCTGTATATTGGAAACCTAACACATTTAACGTAGTTAAATAACAGTTATTTTTTTAAAGTCTTCGTTATATAGTTTTAGACAGATGTAAATTTAGCTTATTATTCTCTTCGGAGAGTAAAAGAAAATAGCAAAAACTTTCGTATGATGCTTCATGGTTAGTACATTATTCTTAAAAAAAAAACGTTCTCCTCTCCACATCCTTTCCTTCTGCCCTTGAAATAAACTTTCGGTAAATTCATATTTATAGTAAGCTACTATTAATGTTTAGCTGTAATTTATAAATTTATTTGTATATCAGGCACTTTGCAGAAGTATGATTAAATACTTACCTTTGAACACTTGTTTCAGTTATTATAATGCGGCCATTCTGTGGCACTAACTTGGAGCATTCAGTCTACAAATCGAACGTAATTAATTTCAAAATCTCTGGTACTTATCCTGTCTGTTTTGATGCGAACCGCTAAATTTCATGGACATAGATAAATCAACCACTATTGTAAGGCGGTTCGCATCAGATAATCTCAATCACAGTGGTACAAACGCGCTTATGTATAAGCCAAGTTTCCTCACAGTTTCCACCATACAATACCATCTATCAACATATAGATATTCAGATGATTACATATGAAATACAGCGCTACCCATCGTCAATCAAAGAAATATTCTACAGTCTTGTGAGATATTCAGGTATCCATTTGTCATATAACTGCATTAGAACTGTCATCGCACCACCAGCTTCCAGAAAATCGTCGATGTACATGTGCATGGGTATTTTCAATAGGCACCTCAGTATAATATATTTAGTTAATGTCGTTGTTTAAATTTTATTTCCCACTGTGATAAAGGAAAATTTCTGGGTTGTCAGTATTTGTTGAATAATTCGGATCCAATATTTAAGTAGACATCGTATTTCTTTCAGTTTCGTTAGTATGAAACTCGTTTCAGAAGTGCATAATCTGCCGATTCTTATTTCATTTATGTGCGGCTTTTATCTTTCAACTATATATCAGAGGATGTCGAATTTAGTTTTGCAGTGTTTCAATTTGCAAAATAATTTAATAGTTTATAACATTCCATTTCTCGGTATTTCAGAAAGAAGAAACGTGATTCAAGTAGTGATACTTAAATTTATATTAAGCCATTCCCATATAATGTGTGCTTTTGGTATATCAGTTTTGGTTTTGTAGAGATTATTTCGCTTGCGTTGATGTACACGAGCCTTTCCTTCAGTTTCCTGTATAGCTTTTGCTTATCGCTGTTTAGCAATAATGTAACGTATGAGAAGTTTACTTCAAAGCCGACATCTTTGAAAGCGTAACTTAAGAAATTTTCGAAATTTCCCTAATGTGACGATGTTGGTATTATATGCTGAGATAGTCAGGAATCTCGTGGTCTTGTTAGTATGCTAAATTTCCACAGTATTTTCGTATTGTTAGTGATAGATATGCTGCAAAGACCACACAATTCCTGCAAAACAGATAACAAAGTGTCGCTTGTGTGGAACATTTTCTGGAATAATACGTCATATTCTAACTTCGATAAACCACCTAATGGACACAAAAGCTTGCTCTACCTAGAACGCTTATAACACAATTCGTCTATCGAAGGAAGGAACAATGTACAGAAGCATTCTGCTTAATCTCTTTGCATTTTCAAATAAGCTACACATTTTTATCTGTGTATGAATTCACGTTTACATTGAACATACTCAATGTCAATTTAAAAATAGCAATTTGCAATTGAGAAACTAGCTCTAAGTGGTGTTTACTTTGTAAAGTTTTAATTATAGAATATATTATAGAATCAAACCCAGGGAAAGTGAAAAGATTAAGCAATGTACGATCTAGCAGTATACATACGTATATATATACCTTAATATATGTATCTTTATTTATACGTACACACACACACCTGTCTGTATGTCTGTCTGACTGTCTGTCTGACTGTCTGTCTGACTGTCTGTCTGTCTGACTATCTGTCTGCCTATCTATCTATCTATCTATCTATCTATCTATCTATCTATCTATCTATTGATCGATCGATCAATCGATCTATTTGTCTAGGTAGATATAGGC
>NC_142954.1:8653474-8658474 GCF_046866305.1 Octopus bimaculoides
TATATATACATACACGCATACATACATATACACACACGTACATACCCACATACATACGTACACACACACTCACACACACAGACTCGCATATATATAGATATGCATATATATATATATATATATACATACATACATACATACATATATACACACACACACGTATATATATATATATATATATATATATATATATATATATATATATATATATATATATACACACATACATACATATATATTCCAAATGAAAGAGAACCTAATGCACATTAGATTAAAGTTGAATGGAAGAAGAAAGGCAAAGTGTTAACGTTCGTGATGTAACTCTTCAAGGTTGAAGAGAAAGAAGGCTGAGCATTTTGCACAAATGCACATACATGCATTTATTAGCCATTACCTGATTCCTTACTTTTGATATAATTCGCGATTCATTTCTCACTGCTTCCTGTATTTGTCTTTCATTCTCTGTCTTCTCCCTCACTCCCTTCCATCTTTTTACTCAATCGTGCCGATGTCTTGTGTGTATGAGTGTGAGTGTGAGTGTGTGTGTGTATCAGTATGCGTTAGCGTGTATTTCTATTATTGGAGAATTGCCTTCGTGGATATCGACGCCATTTGCAGACTTTCGTTCTCTTATTCCCTCTACGTGTTTCATCAAATGTGCCCAGTGAATGGCCAGTTTGTAAATTCAGTAAATCACGTGTGTCACAAATTTCATCGTATTGAGCGCAAGTCTTGTGACGTAACTCTCGATCGTTTACTGTTCTCTACAGTTGGAGGAAACGGCAATGCATAAGGAATATCCAGACTAATGGGAAATTCACTCGGTGGAAATAAGGTCTCTCTATCTCTGTGTCTGTCAGTCTCTGTTTTGCTATCTGCGTGTCAGTCTGTCTCTTGCTTTCTCTTTCGGTCTGTATGTCTCTGTCTGTCCGTCTCTCTCCCCCCTCTCTCTCTCTCTCTCTCTCTCTCTCTCTCTCTCTCTCTCTCTCTCTCTCTCTGTATATATATATATATATATATATATATATATATATATATATATATATATATATATATATAAATATATATATATATATATATATAAAAATATATATATATATATATATATATATATATATAAATATATATATATATATATATAAAAATATATGTATATATATATATATATATATATATATATATATATATATATATATATATATATACGTGTGTGTGTGTGTGTGTGTGTATCTTTGAATATATATATATGAATATATATATACATATATATGAATATACATATATATATATATATATATATATATATATATATATATATATATATATATATATATATATATATATGTATATATATATATATATATATATATATATATATATATATATATATATACATACATATACACACATACACATAATCAGTGGTAAATAATCGACGAAATCAAAGAGAATTCAAAATGTCTTTTGCAATCCAAGTGTAAAGGTAATCCAAGAATTAATTACCCCAAACCATCGTCAGAAGGACGTACGTACATACTACATGCATACATACATACATACATACATAAATACATACATTCATAAATGAATAAATACATACATACATAGAAAGTCGTGCATTTTTGATGTTACTGAACCTAACGGCTCGGTCAGTATATATTGGTATGATCCGCTCCATACCAGTTCCTGAACAGACAAAGATAGTCACTTGGATCAAGTATGATCCTCTTATACTCCTCATTACAGACAATTGCCAAAATCTTCAGAATACAAAGTAGAATGTTTCATTACCATTCGATCACATTTCAAAAAACGAAAACTCAGGAATTTATCTCTATTTTGTTTTCCACTGCCAAGTGTCTTCCGTTTCATGCCAACCATTTTTCATATACCGTTTGTTAATTAAAGGTCATTAACATTGATGTAATTAATCTTAAATAATTAGACTACATTCTTTATTTTTTGCATTATTTATTTTAAGCGTGTGCGCTTTTTTCTCTTTGTATTTGCTTTGGAAATTAGTGCTTCATTTAATTCTCTGTTTCTTCGCTCCCACCGCCAACCTCGAGACACTGCTCATCTCCTTTTTGCAGTTGTGTTACTGGTTGTGGTATTGTTGTTGTTGTTTTTGGTGGTGGTGGTGGTGGTGATGGTGTGATGTTAAAAACGTTTTGAAATGTCTCGGAAATGTTTGCTGGATATTCTACATTATGGAACAAAAATAGTTGGTTCATTAATGTAGAAACGGAAGTACATGTAAGCGGTCATTTTAAATGCTAATAATAGCAGTCAAAGGACATATGTTTTAGAGTAGATTTTATATATTTTTTTTTTGTTGGCACTCCGTCGCTTACGACGTCGAGGGTTCCAGTTGATCCGATCAACGGAACAGCCTGCTCGTGAAATTAACGTGCAAGTGGCTGAGCACTCCACAGACACGTGTACCCTTAACGTAGTTCTCGGGGATATTCAGCGTGACACAGTGTGACAAGGCTGACCCTTTGAATTACAGGCACAACAGAAACCGGAAGAAAGAGTAAGAGAAAGTTGTCGTGAAAGAATACAGCAGGGTTCACCACCATCCCCTGCCGGAGCCTCGTGGAGCTTTTAGGTGTTTTCGCTCAATAAACACTCACAACACCCGGTCTGGAAATCGAAACCGCGATCGTATGAACGCGTGTCCGCTGCCCTAACCACTGGGCCATTGCGCCTCCACAGATTTTATATTAATGTGTCAAAAAGAAACTAAACGGAAATGAAGGGATGGTCACGGATGGTATAAATTTGAACGTACGTCTGTTTCCTCAGATGTAAGCAACAACAATAACTGTATGAGAACAACGTGTGGAACGTAAGTAACAGGGGTACCAGAGAGGGTAAGTCCTGTATCATGGACACAACACGCCGCCGGGAATCGAACTCACGACATTACAATTGTGAGCCGAATAACCTAATCACTAATCCACGCCCCTTCACGCAATAACTATAATGACAGCAACGACAACAACATAACTGACCTCGGCGGAATTTGAACTCACTACGTACTTAATCAAAAAAAAAAATGCAACACAGAATTTTGCGTTGCATTATTTCATCTGTCTTTACGTTCTGAGTTCAAATTCCACCCAGGTCGACTTTGCTTTTCATCCTTTCATGGTCGATAAATTAAGTACCAGTTGCGTACTGGGGTCAAACTAATCGACTGGTCCGTCTCGCCCAAAATTTCGAGCCTTGTGCAGAAAAGAATTTGGAGTTGCGCGCTACCGAATCTGCCAGCTCGCAACCTCAAAAGTTTATAATTATGACAATTATTATATTTCTAATCTTTGGAAGGCGAATCTTTAGCGCGCTGGACGAAATGCTTAGCGGTATTTGAACCGACGCTCCGTTCTGAGTTCCAATTCTACTAAGGTTCACTTTGCCTTTAATCTTTTCGCGGTCGATAACATAAGTAGCAGTTTTTAATTTTGAAGTCGACGAGCCAGCGGAATAGTTAGCACGCCGGAGCAAAATGCTTCGCGGCATTTCGTCCGTCTTTAAGTTCTGAGTTCAAATTCCACTGCGGTCGTTTTCGCCTTTCATTCTTTCGGAGTCGATAAAATAAGTACCAGTTGTATACTGGAGTCGATGCAATCGACTTACCCTTGTCCCGAAACTGCTGGCCTTCAGACAAAATTTGAAATCCTTATTTCTAATTTTGTTACCACCAACACCACTACCATCAGCACAACCACCACAACGATCACCCTCACCATTACCACCATTACCACCACAACCACCACAATCACAACCACCACTACTACCACTACTACCACCAGCACTAGCATCAACAATTGTTCCAATATAACCAGCTTCACTATCAACGCCAGAACCAGTAACAACAGCAGCAACACTACAACCACAACCACAACCACAACCACAACCGCTGTCACCACCACCACTACCAAGAACAACAATGACAACACCACCCCCAATTACCACCACTTCAAACACCGTTTCAACCTTAAAAATATTAGATTATTTGTCCCTCAGCAATAAAAAAAGAAAAATAAATTTTATAAGATAAAAAAAAAATAAATAAAAGTAATAAATAATTAGATAAATAAATAAAAATCATGGCATAATGCAAGCACCTTCGGTTGCAATGTGTCACGGTTAGTGTGATACTATTCTCAAATATCAGACAGCGTTGATATATAATTTATCACACGGTCATGTAATATATCATCTCAAACATACATTTTTTATTATACAAGATTTTTTTCCACCATTCTCTTTGTGATATACATATACATACGACCATAGATATATAGATATATGCGTGTATATGTGTGTGTATATGTGTGTGTCTATGTATATATATATATATATATATATATATATAAATATATATATATATATATATATATATATATATATATATATATATATATATATATATATGTATATATATATATATATATATATATATATATATATATATATATATATATATATGCATATATATGCATATTTATATATACACGCATATCTATATCTATCTATCTATCCATATATATGTGCATGGACAAACACACACAGGTGCACACACGCGCATACACACATACACACACGTATATATATATATACACATATATATATAGGTGTATATGTGTATATAAGTGTATATATGGGCATGTGTATATATGTATATATGTATATATATATATATGTATATATGTGTATATATGTATATATGTGTATATGTGTATATATTTATATATGTATATATGTGTATATATGTACAGGTATTTATATAAGTTGTTTATGCATCTACACACGTATATATATATATATATATATATATATATATATATATATATATATATATATATATATATATATGTATGTGTGTGTGTATGTGTGTATGTATATAATTTATTTATTCTAAGATTAATTTATTTGTTTTATATCTGTCATCTTGTGAATTATTATACACGAGGTGTCGCTGCTACTGATGT
>NC_142954.1:8663474-8665974 GCF_046866305.1 Octopus bimaculoides
CCCTAACGACTTGAGCACACGCCTCCAATTTTGGATCACTTATACACCACTGAGTGTTGGTAACCAGCGCTATGAGGTCTCGGATTTGAGATACTGCTTTACTTACATTGTTGAAAATTCTCCACCTTTTATTTTGGTATTATTTGGCAATTAAACAGAAATGAGAAATTTGGAACTAACGAAAACGTTAAACTACAGACAATATCTACCGTTTGCATTATACCGCGTAAATTAATCTTGGCAACCTTCCTTTGGAAGTGAACAAAATGAATTTTCAGAAGAGGGGTAGGCATCACTGTATGGTAAAAAACTTGCATTGCAACCACGTGGTTTTGGCTTCAGTCCCATGGTACAGCAACTTATGCAAGTAACTACTGCTCTTAGCCGGGGACGACAAATGCTCTGGCAGTGATTGTGGTAGACAGAAAGTGTTTGGAAGCTTGTTGACTATATATGTATGTGTATGTGTGTGTGTCCCTGTGCGTGTGTCTGTCCCAATAACTAGCAGTATTGATATGTCCGTCGTTAGCGTCGCGTCACAGGTTCGCGTCCATGTACGTTAGTGTATCAGGTATTCATCAAATATACATGAGCAAATGAAGAGCAAACATTTTGACCAACATTACACACACACACACACACACACACACACACACACACACACGCACATACACACACACACACACAAGTATGTATGTATGTATATTGAGCGTTTTGCTTTTCAAATTTAAAAATGCACGCAGAAATAAAATGCATTGTTGTTTTCAACCGTGTGATCTGTCCTTGGGGTCAAAATTCCCAATATTGAAACACGAAAACCAACGGCGGGCGGTACTTTGAGGCATTGATCTTTCTCTATACATAGTGCAAATCTCACGTGCAGCTTCGGCGGGCTTAACACCTCGAGTAAATGAAAAAAAGCAAATGGCGTCGTTTGCAAATGCTCAGTTTTGTCCATGTGGAATTCCACTTTAATGATCTGAAAATACATAAAAATCAATAAGATTAAAAACTCAAACACTCTATCTTGTAGAGCAAACAATTCTCTTTCAAATAGCATAAAACATTTTGTCAATGCCTTTTAGTTCTGCATGCATTTTTAAATTTGAAAAAACAAAAACCGTTCACGAACTATTCTCGAACCCAATATATATATATATATATATATATATATATATATATATATATATATATATATATATATATATATATATATATATATATGTATATATTGCCTCTCACCCAACTCCAAACGTTTGGCTGTACTTTGTCATTTCGTCTTAGATTATGCGCTAGCAGTAACACGGAGTCGTGGTGGAATGATCGTAGCTATAAAAAGTTAGACAAATACAATGCGGATTTTGTATTAAGATAATACATATTAGCTTTCAAATTTTATTGTAATTCATCAACGAAATGGTCAGTGGCGTTCTTCGTCGTACACACAAACGTACATTCATCCGTACATCTATAAACACACACACACACATACACACACTTGTACATATTACAACTGTTTCATACTGAAGTTATACTCATCAAGATCATATATATATATGTTTGTGTGTGTATATATATATATGTATGTATATATATATATATATATATATATATATATATATATATATATATATATGTATATATATATATATATATATATATATATATATATATGAGTGTAAGTGTGCATGTATATATATATGAATGTATCTATATATTTATCTATTTATCTATCTATCTATCCATCTATGTATGTATGTATGTATGTATGCATGTATCTATCTATCTATCTATCTATCTATCTATCTATCTATCTATCTATCTGTCTGTCTATCTATCTATTTATCTGTCTGTCTGTCTGTGCGTGCGTGCGTGTGTGTGTGAGTATACATTGTTTTATTCAATATTTTTATAGTATCGACAATATGATATATTTTATTATGCGACTAATTCTTTTGTTGTACAAAAACAAAATGGCTGCTAGATGGCAATAAACATTTGATTTATCGCTATATTTCCTGAATAAATTCTTGAACATTTAGCAAATCCAACCATTTCATATGTCATTCGCAATAATACATGTGTGATGACATATAATGAAGATGAGGTCACTTGGTGTTCTGTGGTCCAATATGCATTGTGATCGTTAGAAATCAAGATAAAAAAACAAGATCTATAGCGTTAGCATTCTCATTAATTATTGTTCGAGCATTCGATAAAACATGCACAACATGTGCAGTGAAAGGTATTGAAGGTGCAGCTAGATTGCTCTGCAATGCTACGAAAATTGCTGTGGTTTCTTTTTAGCCCTAGGTCAGACAACCGGTGTTTTAGTGAACGTTGTTTCTTATGACAAATAAAAGTAATACGGGGGTCGGAGTAATGCAAAGTTTCTGAGTTTAAGGGTATCGCAGAGACCACTGTACTAAGACGTTCAATTACTGTTGACGTCAGTAAAACGAGGACCACTCACACGTCTCTTATAATTGGACTTCATTAA
>NC_142954.1:8673474-8675974 GCF_046866305.1 Octopus bimaculoides
TGCACTTAAAAACTTTCTCTGCGAAACGTGGCATCTTAAATTTTAGCGACAGCGGAAGTTTTTTTTTTAATATATATATACAGTAAACCTTTTTCTCCATCACAGACACTTTCTCTACGTAATCTGGTGTCTTTCAGAAGCCATGTTGTTTTGTGCAATAAAACTTATATTTCGTCACAAAAGCTGTTTCTACGTAACGCGGTGTCTTTCAAAGAATATATAAGCATCAAAGGCCTTGTTTTGTAATGTAAACCTTATCCCATCACAAAAAACAGTCTCTGCGTAACGTGGACCTTCACAGCTAAAATTAATGTCAGATGCTGCGTTTTTCTTTTAAAATTTACCTTCTGATTCCATCAAAGAATTCAATCCTGGCAGGTCCCTCATGTGTGCCTCAGTGATACTCAGGGCTATACCAGCGGAGTGAAATCCGGTGGTAGGTCATCCCATACTGGATAGACCAAAGGGTAGAAGACAGACTAATATGGCCAATGCTCCAATTACTATTGATATTGTTTTTACCTTTATGCCCCACATCTTTTGAATACTTCAATTTCGAGGTCTTTGTACTTTGACAATTTCTCCAATTCTTCTTTGACAATATTTTGGTCAGAAACGACTGCAATGTCGATCAGTAAGCAGGTGTTTTTCCCCAGTCCTTCATTATTCTGGGTGATTAGCTTTCATTTTTTGTAGTTATTATTATTATTATTATTATTATTATTATTATTATTATTATTATTATTATTATTATTATTATTATTATTATTATTATTATTATTATTATTATTACTGTTATTGTTAAAGGAAGTCAGCTGGCAACACCGTTAGCACGCTGAACGAAATTCTTAGTGATATTTTGCCCGTCGTCCTGAGTTCACATTCTCCCGAAATCGACGTTGCCTTTCATCTTTTCGGGATCGATAAAGTAAGTGCCAGTTGAACACTGAGGTCGATGTAATCGACTCATCTCCATCCCCTAAAACTGGAACCATTATTATTATTATTATTATTATCATTGTTGTTGTTGTTGTTGTTGATGTTATAGATGTTGTTGTTCTTGTTTTTGTTGTTGCAATTTCTAAATTGGTATCTTCATATATATTTTGGGGGAAGAAATGAATTTTACCAATATAATATTCCTTTATCACCGGTGACATAATCACCGCCATTTTCTCCTCCGCCGTTGTAATCATCGTCACGATTAAAAAGCTAATCATAAATAATAATAATAATAATAATAATAATAATAATAATAATAATAATAATAATAATAATAATAAATCTTATTATTATATCAATAATCGTCATAAAAATTCATATTTCTTTTCCATTCCAGCTACAGCACGAAAAAAAAAAAAAACCGTAATGGCACCTTAGTTAAGAAGTTGGTAAAAATAGCACAAATGGGAAGTAAAAGAAAATAAAGGAACATTGTGTATTGCAGAAAAAAAGCACAAAATAAAAAAAAAGGAAGAGGAATTAAGAGAACGGGAAAGAAATATTAGACGCAGTGGAAGATAGAGGATGATGAAGGAAAAAGGAGGCTGGGACGTGAGAGAAAAGATGTGCAGAAAATCCTAGATATTTATCGAAAAATATTTTCATTTCAGCTAAACATGTGATCTGAAGGGAAATTAAATAGTTTAGCCGCCATTAAAGGTGTTGTAATTATTGTTGGTTTTCATAGTATATTTCTGTCTTCTCGTTTTGGCTGCTATGGTGTAGACTAGTGAGCGTTTTTGTGGCTTTGGTATGTGTCGCTCGTTGGTATGTGTCGCTCGTTGGTATGTGTCGCTCGTTGGTATGCATGGTGTGACATTTTTCCTCTTGTTAATTACACTAATTGGTATGGGTATACTATCTGTTATATATTGTTATTTTAATTTACTTCAGTCATTAGACTCCTGGAAGAATTTTAGCAAACGAATCGACCACGCTAAATTTTTTTGAAGGCTGGTGTTTATTTTATCGGTCATTTTTGCCGAACCGCTAATTTAAGATGACTTAAACAAACCAACGCATGTTATCAATCGCTAATGAGGGATGAAAACAGACAAAAAGACACACACACACACGCACACACGCACACAGACAGACAGACACACAGACACACGCACACCCACACACACATACATACACACACACACAAACACATGTACGATAGATTTCATTGTTTCCGTCAACCAAATCCACTACATGTATACATGTATGTATGTATGCATACATGCATGCATACATACATGTATGTATATACATACATACATACATACATACATACACACATGCATGCATACATACATACATACATACATACATACATGTACACATATATATATATATATATATTGATCAGCCTAGGGCTCTAGTAGTAGACACTTGCTCAAGATGCAATAGGATGGAACCCGAAAGCACGTAGTTGAAAAGCGATTTACATAACCACACGGCAATGCTTGACTGTATGAACTGTCGGATGTAATATAGTGACACTTGAATACTC
>NC_142954.1:8683474-8690974 GCF_046866305.1 Octopus bimaculoides
TATTAAACAAAGGGGGGAAACAGGATATATATTGATAACAATGGAAGACTAGAAGAACTGTTGTTGAATAGCAAAAAATTGTCCTAAATAATATTTAAAAAAATAAAGAAAATGAGGTGTTGGTCACGGATGGAATGCATTATAACTATGTGTCTCTTTGATTCAGAATACGCTAAGCTTGACGGAGAGGCGGCGGCGGTGCGTAGAATAGACCAGCAATTCTTATAGAAATGGATGGGTGTGATGCAGTGTAAGTGAGACATCGGGAACAAGTAACGCCATGGGACAATGCGAGTAAAGGGCTGCCGTGACCCGGACAGATCGGCCGAAAGTGTGAGCGATCGATGTTCACAAGGTTTGTGGAAAACAAAAAAACTCGGTTAAGCTGACCACAGATTAAACAACGGTGACAGTGGTACGAAGGCGTAATGTTGTATTCTTCGTCCTTTCAACAGATTTCAATGAACTTCGCTCCTACTACGTTCATAATTTCACTCACCGCTTTATTCTTTCTTCGTCATTCCTTCTTTTCTTCCTTTCTTTCTTTCTTTCTTTCTTTCTCTCTTTCTTTATTCCTTTCTTTCCTTCCTTCTTTCTCTCTTTGTTTCCTTTCTTCCTTTCTCTCTTCCGTCCTTCCTTCTTACCTTCCTTTCCCTCCTTCCTTCCTTTTCTTTCTGTCTTTCTTTCTTTCTTTCTTTCTTTCTTTCTTTATTTCTTTCTTTTTTTCTTTCTTTCTTTCTTTCTTTCTTTCTTTCTTTCTTTCTTTCTTTCTTAAATCTTTCTCACTTCTCAATCTATCTCTCTATCTCTTTCTCTCTTTATTCCTTTCTTTCTTTCCTTCTTTCTCTCTTTGTTTCCTTTCTTTCTTTCTTTCTTTCTTTCTTTCTTTCTTCCTTTCTTTCTTCCTTTCTCTCGTTCTTTCTTTCTTTCTTTCTTTCTTTCTTTCTTTCTTTCTTTCTTTCTTTCTTTCTTTCCTAAATCTCTCTTTTCTCTTTCTCACTTCACAATCTATCTCTCTATCTCTTTCTATCTTTCTTTCTTTCTATCTTTCTTTCTTTCTTTCTTTCTTTCTTTCTTTCTTTCTTTCTTTCTTCCTTCCTTCCTTCCTTCCTTTCTTTTCTAAATCTCTCTTTTCTCTTTCTCACTTCACAATCTATCTCTCTATCTCTTTCTATCTTTCTCTAAATACATAATACAAACGTTCGTCCTCCCCCCTCTCTCTCTCAATCTTCTCTCACTCTCACACATGCACACTCTCTCTCTTTCCTTTCCACCCCTCAGACTCTCTACTTCTATCTCATCCACACACGTACACTTTCTCTTGCACACTTAAGCACTCTCTGTCTCTCTCAAACATTCACTCTCTCTCTCTTTGTTCCATCTCACTCTCTCTTTGGCTCTTTCTATCTCTCTCTCTCTCTCATGCATACACACTCATTCTCTTCTACTCCTCTTTCTTTCTTTCTTTCTTTCTTTCTTTCTTTCTCTTCCTCTCTCTCTTTCTCACTCTCCTCTCCCTGGCACACACACACACACACTCTTTCTTTCTCTCCCTCTCACGCACATACTTTTTCTCACTCTCACTCTCACCCTTTATCATACTTCTCTCTTTCATACATACGTTCACACACCCTCTCCGCCTCCCCCATCTTTCTGTTTTTTTCTCTCTCTCTCTGTCTACTCTCCCCCATTCTGTCTACTCTCTCTCTCTCTGTTTAGTCTCTCTCTTTCATTCTGTCACAAACATACACTTTCTCTCTCTACACTCGACCTTACTCTCTCTCTTTCTCTTTCTCTTCTTTACTCTCTCTCTTTCTCTCTTTTCCCTCTCACACATACTCTTTCTCTCTCTCTCACTCCTTGTCACACTCCCCTCTTTCACACATACACACATTCACTCTCTCTCTACCCCATCCTCTCACCTTTCTCTTTCTTTTTCTCTCTCTGTTTACTTTCTCTAACACACTCTCTCTCTCTGACTTCTCTCTCCCTCTCTCATTCTCTGTCAAACACGTACTCTTTTTCTCTACACACATTTTCCCACTCTCCTCTCTTTCTCCCTCATACATACCCTCTCTCTCTCTTTCGCTCTCTCCTTTCTCTCTCTGTTTCTGTCTGTCTCTCTCTCATTATCTCTCACACACATACTCTTTCTCTTTCTACGCACTTTCTCACTCTCCCGTCTTTCTCTCTCATACATACACTCGCTCTTTCTCTCTCCCCTATATTCGCCTTTCTCTTCTTCTGTCTACTTTCTTTCTCTTCTTCTGTCTACTTTCTTTCTCTCCCCCTCTCTCTCTCTTTCTCTTTTTCGTTTACTTTCTGTCTCTCTTTCTCTCTCTACGCACTTTCTCACTCTCCCCTCTTTCTCTCTCATACATACACTCGCTCTTTCTCTTTTCCCTATTCGCCTTTCTTTCTCCCTCTCTCTTTCTCTTCTGTCTACTTTCTGTCTGTCTGTCTGTCTCTCTCTTTCACTTTCTTCCTCCCTCTCTCTCTCTCTCTCTCTCTCTCTCCCTTCTCTCTCCCTCTATCATCACGTGACTGATCATATTCATCAATAAGCTATATCTGCTTTTAGTGTTTCCATTCTAAAATTAAATTTACTCCTTTGGCACTGATCAATTTACTCTTCTCGCGGTAAAAGAGTTCCAACACGCCTCTCTCCCCCTCTCTCTCTTCTATCCCTTCCCTCTTCCCTCTCCCCTTGTCCTCTTCTTTACTCTTCTACGTTGTCAGATTCTATTTATTGTTTTTACTGTTCTTATAGTTCTGAGTTTACTACTACTACTACTACTACTACTACTACTACTACTACTACTACTACTACTACTACTATTACTACTACTACTACTACTACTACTACTACTACTACTACTACCACCACCACCACCACCACCACAGCCACCAGCACTACTACTACTACTACTACTACTACTACTACTATTACTACTACTACTACTGCTATCATTATTATTATTATCATTATTATCGACTTTGCCTTTCATCCTGTCAAGGTCGATAAACAAAGTACCTGTCGAGTATTGAGGTCGATGCAATCGATTTGTCCCATTCCACAAAAATTTCAGGCGTTGTGCCTATAGTAGAAAGGATTATTGTTGTTGTTGTTATTCTTCTTCTTCTTCTTCTTCTTCTTCTTATTATTATTATTATTATTAAGAGAAGAGAGAAAGAGAGGAGATAGGACAGTGATAATAATAATAATAATAATAATAATAATAATAATAATAATAATAATAATAATAATAATAATAATAATAATTATGTCATACATATAGTATGCCCTGCTGACAACAAGGTAAGCGATAAGGAAGAAAGAAAAGTCGATAGATATGACAGGTTAGCTTGGGAGGTTAAGCAGTTCTGGTCGATGAAAAAGGTGGTAGTAGTACCAATAATTGTCGGAGCCATGGAAACAGTGAGTAAAAATCTTGAGAAGTACATGGAACAAATAGGGACTGCAGAAAACAGCACTGCTTGGAAACGCTCGAATACTTCGGATTGTGCTCGAAAATAAGGGGCGTTACGTTAGTTCACTAGTAATGAACAGTTGACACCGTAGTACATGTCCAGCGTTAGAAGCTGTGCAAAGATAATAATAATAATAATAATAATAATAATAATAATAATAATAATAATAATAATAATAATATGGATGACCTAAAATTATATGCAAAAAACGACAAAGAGCTAGAAACACTACTACAGACAGTACACGGCTTTACCAAGGAAATAGAAATGAAATTCGGATTAGAAAAATGTGCCAAAGCAACCCTGAAAAGAGGAAAATTAGTTAAAAGTAGCAATATAACACTAGATAAAGCCAATGAAATAAGAGAACTAGACGAAAGCCAACCATATAAGTATTTAGGAGTCAATGAACTAGATAGGATACAACATACACAAATGAAGGAAAAATAAAGAAAGAGTACTATAGACGAGTTAGATCAATACTAAAAACAGAGCCCAATGCTAAAAACAAGATAATGGGTATCAACACTTTAGCTGTCCCAGTTATAAGCTACAGCTACAACATCCTTAACTGGACACTAAACGAACTATGTAAAATAGACAGGAAAACAAGAAAAATAATGACAGGATATAGGATGCACCACCCAAAATCTGACATAGAAAGGCTATATATACAACGCACGGAAGGTGGCAGGGGTCTTATACAGCTAGAAAACTATTATAAAATAACCACTATAGGACTGCAAAAATACCTACTCCAGAAGCAAGGGAAACTAATACAAATAGCCACAAAACACGAGCAAAACAAAAAACTGTTTTCAGTATTTAAGGAAGCTGACAAATACAAACAAGAAATCAATCTACCTAACAAATACGAAGAAGAAGAAGAAACAAGAAAAGCTATAAAACAAATGAAATCCAAACTAAAACTAGAACAGCAACGGACCATGATAAAACGATGGCAAGAAAAGCCCCTACATGGTAAATACTGGGCTAAACTAAATGCGAAAGAAATAGACAGAGAAAAATCCCAGCAATGGCTGAGAAGCTCAGGACTCAAAGCAGAGACTGAAGGATTTTTAATTGCTGCACAAGACCAAAGCCTCCCCACCAGAAATGACCAAAAACACATAATGAAAAGAAATATAACAAGTAACTGTAGAATATGTGGAGATCGACAAGAAACAATAAATCATATTATCTCTGGCTGCCCAGTCCTGGCTAAGAAGGAATATATCCACAGACACGACAGAGCTGGGACCTATATACACTGGAAGCTATGCCAACATTATGGAATAACAACAGAAAAAAGATGGTATAAACACACGCCAGAAAAGGTCACAGAAAACGAGAAAGCAACCATACTCTGGGATATGCCAATACACACAGATAGAGAAATTAAGGCAAATAGACCAGATATAGTTGTCAAAGATCATGAAGAAAAAAAATGCTTTCTAATTGATGTATCAATACCAGCAGATGACAACGTTTCTCTAAAAGAAATGGAAAAACTTTCAAAATACAAAGACCTGGAAATAGAGATAAGTCGAATGTGGAATCTAAAAACAGAAACAATTCCTATCATAGTAGGTGCCTTAGGTATAATAAAAAAATATTCAGACAAATACATAACAAAAATAGCAGGACTTACAAATATATATAACATACAGAAAATTGCACTACTGGGTACTGCACACATCCTACGCAAAACACTTTCAATACAGTAAACATAAGAGCACCACAGCAAACCACAGCACATACCCAAGGCGCACAGAGCTGCGCTCGGTAGTGAAGTGAAAGCACGTTATAAAAATAAAACTAGTGAATAATAATAATAATAATAATAATAATAATAATAATAATAATAATAATAGTAATGAAATGCTTTGTAATTGATGTATTAATACCAGCAGAGGACAACGTTTCTCTAAAAGGAATGGAGAAACTTTCATAATACAAAGACCTGGAAATAGAGGTAACTCGAATGTAGAATCTAAAAACAGAAACAATTCCTATCATAGTGGGCGCCTTAGGTATGATTAAAAAATATTCAGACAAATACATGACAAAAACACCAGGACTTACAAGTATATATAACATTGAGAAAATTGCACTAGTAGGCACTGCACACATCCTACGCAAAACACTTTCAATGAGGTAACCATAAGAGCATCAGAGCAAACCACAGCACATGCCCAAGGCACACAAAGCTGCGCACTCGGTAGTGAAGAGAATGCACGCTATAAAGATATAACTACTCAATAACTCCAAGAAATCGAACATTGGAGGATCTGCACGCTGTACTTTAAAGAACAGCCACAAGAGAGGTAAGCCCTGTTCATTGTGCAACAACATGAATGAAGTGAATTCCATCAGAAATGATAACAGAAATCTTATGATTTATACAGAAGGTGGAACAAGTAAAGATTCCCATTTGGTTACGCTGCAGAATGCACGAAACACAACTCAATTTATGTTGGTTGTACAACAGAACAATTAAACAAAAGGTTTAATGGCAACAGATTCGACGTCAGGCACAATAACAGTAGTTCGACAGAACTTGCTGAACATTTCGTTTCAAGTGACTGCTATTTTGAAGAAGACTTGAAAGTGCATATTCTCTGAAAATATTCAGAATCTACTTCACTTTCGCTACTCATAATGTATGAGGAGAAATATGTTTGCGGGTTATTATCATCACGCCCTGGAGAAATGAATAAAATGACAGAAGGATATCATCAAATTTATTCAAAACTGTTTGATTAAATATTCTTCTTTCTCTTTCTTTCCTTTTTTTTTCTGTCGTCTTCTTTTGTCTGTTTTTTTTTTCTGTCTTTTTCTTTCCGCCTGTCTTAAAATTGTAACTTAAAAACTGATGATGTCATTCCATCATCGTGTGGAGGCTGGTTACTCTCGTTCATACTTTACGTTTAAATTTCTGTAATTTTGAATTTTTATCACTTCTTATTTTGAAATTGACAAAGACAGACGTGCTGTTGAAATATCGTTCAACTAATAAAAGATCTTACAATCGAATCGTGCTTTTCGTCTTCACTGTTTACCTTTGTGAAGAGTTACGTCAATCCTTTTAAAAATATTATTATTATTATTGTTATTATTATTATTATTATTATTATTATTATTATTATTATTATTATTATTATTATTATTATTGTTCGGTAGTTTTATTTTTATAACGTGCTTTCACTTCACTACCGAGCGCAGTTCTGCGTGCCTTGGGTATGTGCTGTGGTTTGCTGTGATGCTCTTATGGTTACTGTATTGAAAGTGATTTGCGTAGAATGTGTGCAGTACCCAGTAGTGCAATTTTCTGTATGTTATATATATTTGTAAGTCCTGGTGTTTTTGTTATGTATTTGTCTGAATATTTTTTTTATTATACCTAAGGCACCTACTATGATAGGAATTGTTTCTGTTTTTAGATTCCACATTCGAGTTATCTCTATTTCCAGGTCTTTGTATTTTGTTATTATTATTATTATTATTATAGTTATTAATATTATTATTCAGTGAGAGAGCAATTCATGTCACCAAAGTGATACTGGAGTAACATATACAAAGCCCAATATACCCATCATGACTACCCGCCTGATTAAGGGTACACCAGGCACATGCATCACAGCCATATGTGCGCGACATGGTGATCTCATATCAAGATAAACAGCGCATGACCTCGCAGGTGGGGCCCAGTTAGAATTTTCTTCAGGTCGAGTAGCCCATCCCACTCAAAAGGTCCCTGAATAAGGTTTGCTTAAGGATATTGAACAAAATACCCATTTTTCCACAGGCGAATTATTCAAACCTCAAAGAATTGCTCTCAACACACGACTATGCTGTTTCCTCACTCTTTCTGCTCGGGACGAGACATGCTCAACCGGTTAAGGTCCAACAACTGAAAAGCAAATCTGTGGTATTGAGAATATTTGTTGTAGCCCATCTTTTATATCAAGACAAAACAATGCACATAACATTTCCAATCAGTTAAGA
>NC_142954.1:8698474-8700974 GCF_046866305.1 Octopus bimaculoides
AGAATATATAATTATTTGGGAAGTCGACTGTTTACTGGCTACGAGAGAAATACAAGCGTGTTTCCAAGGTAACACGAAATAAGCGACATCGCTATCATCATCATCATTATCATCCCCATGCTAACATCATCATCATTATTATTATTACTGTTACTATTTACTATATTATTATTATTATTATTATTATTATTATTATTATTATTATTATTATTATTATTATTATTATTATTGCCATTATTAATATTCTCATTGTGTTATTCTTACTCTTATTATTATTCTCATTACTACTACGATTAACCCTAATACTAATACTATTATCATTATGGCTGACAATATTATTATTATTATTATCATTATTATTATTATCATTGTTATTAGCAGTACTAGTAGTAGTTGTTGTTGTAACAGTAGTAGTAGTAGTAGTAGTAGTAGTAGTAGTAGTAGTAGTGGTGGTGGTGGTGGTGGTGGTGTTATTGTTAGCAGAACCACTTGTAGTGCTAATGGTGTTGGTGGTGTTGGTATTGAAATTGGAACAGATAAAAATATGTGTTCAACAGCAAAATTGAATACCAACACATGGTAGTTGGTTGCAACTATGGCGCCGTTGTTGATAATTGGCGGAGATGCACTGAGGTGATGGCGGTGATGGTTGTCAAAAGTGTACGAAAGGGTGATAGTGGTAGTTGAGAGCAGCTGTGCTGTGTAACGAATCACATACGCTCACACACATATATGTATATGAATATATGTATGGTTGGCACTCCGTCGGTTACGACGACGAGGGTTCCAGTTGATCCGATCAACGGAACAGCCTGCTCGTGAAATTAACGTGCAAGTGGCTGAGCACTCCACAGACACGTGTACCCTTAACGTAGTTCTCGGGGATATTCAGCGTGACACAGAGTATGACAAGGCGGGCCCTTTGAATTACAGGCACAACAGAAACAGATAGAAAGATTGAGAGAAAGTTGTGGTGAAAGAGTGCAGCAGGGTTCGCCACCATCCCCTGCCGGAGTCTCGTGGAGCTTTAGGTGTTTTCGCTCAATAAACACTCACAACGCCTGGTCTGGGAATCGAAACCGCGATCCTACGACCGCGAGTCCGCTGCCCTAACCACTGGGCCATTGCGCCTCCACATGAATATATGTATATATGTACATATAACAATCCCGTCATGTTTGAGAACCACGTACAGTGATTGTCTGTGACTCAAGGGCCTACAGTTATTTAACGTCTTGTTGAAACATCTGAGGGATCTTCATGGCGTAGGAGTAGATATTTTCAAGAAACAACGTAAACCTCTGCTGTCCAAGGTCCCTGATTAACCGATATCAAGGCTGGAAGATCAAAAGGGAGTCGCAGTGTCGAACACTCGGCATAACAAAAGCCAATCACATAACATTGTGGCCATTGAAAAGTTGAGTATATTGGTGGTGCTCCAGCATGGTCACAGCATTAGCGCTGAAACGTCTAAAACAATAAAAGAATAAAAGTATATATAAACATGTGCATATGTGTATGTGTACATATGTATGTAGATTAATTAATGTATTTACTTTCATTAGCTTACTGTTGTTTCTGCTATACAAAGCAGTACACTCATAACTGAGTGTACTGCATCCATTAAATAGCTCTGAAACTGCACAGATAAGTATTACGTACATAGCACATATGCAAGATTTCGCACAATTTACAAAGTATATTTTATGAAGCTAAAATTTCATGGCCTATTTTTATGTTCAGGACATTTGAAAACCTCATATATATATATATATATATATATATATATATATATATATATATATATATATATATATACATCTCACTATATATATATATATATATATATATATATATATATATATATATATATAGAGAGAGAGAGAGAGAGAGAGAGAGAGAGAGAGAGAGAGAGAGAGCGAGAGAGAGGGAGAGAGAGAGAAAGTGAGACAGATAAAAAAATTGATAGATAGAATGTTCTAGTACAATGTAATCAATTTGTGTTTGAATTAATGTAATCAATCACAAATCGATTACACTGTGTACAATGTAATCAATTTGTATTTGCCTTGCAAACAAGGCAAATACAAAAGGAATTGCAATTAAAGATATCCCCAACTAGGTTGCTTCGCCTTATCTCGTGCAATCTCACGAAATTCCATTCAAAATGGTGGTGATTGCTAGCATTTTTGAGTTGGAACTCTTAAAAGATTGTTGCAATTTCTTCCATAGCAGATGGTTGCAATCTTAATCCACAAATAAGGATAATCGCATATAAAAGTCGAATCGGCGTATAGGGCGCGGAGTCTTTCTGGGCCCTAAACATTGTATCGTAATATTACTGGCATACAAGCCAGCTATAAAGATCAATCCCCCAAATAATTGCAGCTTAAAAATATGATCGAACTTGAATAGAACGAACGCTAATCATAAATTTACAGTATTGATGATACTTGCAATATTTTGATAGTTAGAAAGCTTAAAGTTTTTCCGCCCGTTT
>NC_142954.1:8720974-8723474 GCF_046866305.1 Octopus bimaculoides
TTGTTTAGTAATATATTGAAAAAATTCTTGCCACAAGATTAATGGCTACTGTTCAGGTATTACAACAAGAAATAGGGGTTTTATCAATCCCGAGGGCTTACAAGTTGTTAGCAACAGTCTTTATCGTTTTAGTGAATTGGTTTCCAGTTATATTGGACTAGTCTGCTTCTAATGTTATTGTATTTTCTTATTCTTTTCCTTTCTAATCTGTCGTATATTTTATTGTAGTGAGCGTTTATTTTCTTGCAATGCTTCTTCTTCTTCTTCTTCTTCTTCTTCTTCTTCTTCTTCTTCTTCTTCTTCTTCTTCTTCTTCTTCTTCTTCTTCTTCTTCTTCTTCTTCTTCTTCTTCTTCTCCTTGTTATTATTATTATCATTACTATTATCATTATTATTATTATTATTATTATTATTATTATTTTATGAAGGCGGTGAGCTGGCAAAAGATGTTTAATACGCCTGAAAAATTGCTTAGCTGTATTTCATCCGTTTTACGTTCTGAGTTCAAATCCCACCGAGGTCGACTTTGCCTTTCATCCTTTTGAATCGATAAATTAAGTAGCAGCAATGCACTGGGGTCGATGCAATCGACTATCCCCTTCCTCAAATTTCAGGCCTTGTGCTTATAGTAGAAAGGATTCTTCTTCTTCTTCTTCTTCTTCTTCTTCTTCTTCTTCTTCTTCTTCTTCTTCTTCTTCTTCTTCTTCTTCTTCTTCTTCTTCGTCTTCTCTTTCTTCTTCTTCTTCTTCTTCTTCTTCTTCTTCTTCTTCTCAGGCGGCATGCTCGCGGAACCATTAGCATGTCGGACAAAATGCTTATCGGCACTTCATCTGTCTCCACGTTCTGAGTTCAAATACCGCGGAGGTTGAATTTTAACATTTCGGGATTGATAAAATACACACCAGTTGTACACTATGGTAGATGTATTTGACTATCCCCATCCCCCAAATTTTCAGGCTTTATGCCTATAGTTGAAAGAATTATTATTATCAAGGTACGAGCAGGCAGACTCGTTAATACGCCTGGTAAATTGCGTTGAGGCATTTCGCCCGTCTACACGTTCTCTGTTCAAATTCCACCATGGTCGACTTTTGTTGATGTTGCTGTCGAGGTTCTTACTAATCGTTCTGTCTGCACTTTTGTAGATGCTCTTTTCGCAGCAATTATTGTAATCATTGTTTCATTCTTAATGATCTCCTTCTGGCTGCTATCATAATAATTGATTTTGTTGATGTTGTTCTCGTCGTCATCGTTATCTTAGTTGTCGTCTGCTTCCTCGTTCTCGTTTTTGTTCTTCTATGTTAGCATGACTTAACTGCGTCACCATTAGTATTTAGCAATATTGTGTTGAGTCAAAAGTTTATATTTATATTATATAAAATTGTATTTTTTATTACTCAGTTGCAACAAAAGCAGCTTAACATTCAAAGTAGAGACCATCACGTTGCTTCGTCCGAAGCCACTTTTGTGCGTGTGTCTTTAATCACATGCTGATACCAGTTCTTTTCCTTCAAGGCAAAGAAGTCCTTCACTGAATCCCCCTTTTCCTTGATCAGGCGTCGCAAGCGCAGGAAACGAGCCATAGTTCCAAGGCAGCAGTAGTAATAGCAGCAGCAGCAGCAGCAGCAGCAGCAGCAGCAGCAGCACTAGTAGTAGTAGTAGTAGTAGTAGTAGTAGTAGTAGTAGTAGTAGTAGTAGTAACTACAGCAGCAAAGATGGTAGAAGCATTCTGAAAATTTAACACACCCATTACTCCACAATGCATCATTCACAGGAAAATTCTTTCCTTTGAGGTTGCAGCAATTTTTGTTTTAATATGTTAATAAATTTTTGATGAAACAACACTTTTTTTGATGTAACGGAACACATGTTCTAGAAGCTATTTGATTATCGCTATAGATATTAGCAGAGAAGACATTTACCATTCTGGAGGCCGAATTCTAGCAATAATGAAATTACAAGACGTATGATATCAAAAGATGAAATGTCTGATGCTGAGTAATTTTTTTTTTTTCTAAGTTCATTCGTTTGATAGAACTTGCAAAATTTTGGAAAGACTGCTAACTTTCATTGCATTTCTAAGAAACACTTCACCTATATCTACATCTATATCTATCTATCTATCTATCTATCTATCTATCTATCTATCTATCTATCTATCTATCTATCTATCTATCGATATATATATATATATATATATATATATATATATATATATATATATATATATATATATATATATATATATATATACATATGTATGTATGTATGTATGTATGTATATATACTGTGAACAAGACTGCGTGGCGTCCGATTGTAGATAAATAGATACAAAATACATGAAGGACATCACCAATGAGTAAAATATACATAAACACACGGGAGATAAGTATATATATATATATATATATATATATATATATATATATATATATATATATATATACATGGATGTAACTGAAAATCAAGAGGAGAATGAAGATTTATTCACATGCAAAATT
>NC_142954.1:8735974-8749101 GCF_046866305.1 Octopus bimaculoides
CGGGAAAAGGGACCGAAAGAATTAGTAGCAGGATTAAAAAATGATATTTCAGTTTAGTCGTTCAAACAAAAGAAAAATTCTTCAAGGCAATGCCCCAACGTAACAGCACTGTAATCACTGCTACAAATAGTAAGTGAAAAAAAAAAAAAATTCTCTGTACGCTTTTCAAATACAGTTTAGATCGAACCCGGAAAAGTTTAGTGGATTTAAATGTTATGAATTGCGGTTTGTCTCTAAAGTAAATGAGATAAAAAGGTTACTGCAATTTCAAAGGTTAAAAAAAAATGTTGCTTTATTGTTTGTTTTGTATTTAAGTGTTCATTCAAAACTTCCTCTTCGGTTAATGTGTTCGTTGTGGATATATTTGAAGGTTAAACCTCTGGAAGGAACAGGTATGTACGTATGCACGCCTGTATGTATGTACGTATGCAGGTATGTATGTGTGTACGTATGTATGTGTGCATGTATGTATGTAAGTGTCTATGAATGTATGTATGTGTGTGTATGTATGTGTGTACATATATAAGTATGTACGTATGTGTATATATTTTCACATATGTATATACATATATGTTCACACACACAAACACACACACAGACACACACACACACACACACACATACATATATATATATATATATATATATTTATATATATAGTATATCTATCTATCTATCTATCTTTCTATTTATCTATTTATCTATATGTATGTCTGTATATACATGCACACATATATGTACGTATAATAGTGCATGTCTGTGAGTATGTATATGCATATATTGATAATATGTGAGAGAAAAAGAAACATTTCGCTTGACATTTGGAAGCCCCTCTCGACCGATAAAAGCAATGCGCTTGATGTTAAGCTTGTATATCTATATATAGGTCAATGTCTTCATGAAATAATGTGCATAGAATGCGAATTGCTACGGATTGCCAGGGGTTGCTGTTCGAAATCATGATGGAGAATGTGAGTGATGTTGTTAGCTTGATGTTTGCGTAAACGCGTGGCTTCGCAGCCTAAGAAGACGATAATTGCACTCTTTGAAATGATTGCTATTCATTGGTAGATTTTTTCCTGTTTAGAATTAGGGCGATTGAAACGTTCGGCCTTCTTGTTTCAGAGCCAACGCTACTCGATTTAATTGAGATAGAGTTTACCGGGAGCTTAGGGCAACTGCAGAAGACAAAACCTAAAAAAAAAAACAAGCGAAATATTGCCATGATTAAAAAGGAATTTCATATGCGGATAAAAATCAGTCGAGAATATTTGTGTTAATATATAATATAAAAGAAGGCAGCGAGCTTTCAGAATTGTTACCACACCGGGAAAAATGTTAACGGCATTTCATCCGTCTTTACATTCTGAGTTCAAATTTCGCGGAGGTCGACTTTGCTTTTCATCCCTTCGGGGTCGATAAATTAAGTGCAATTTGCATGCTTGAGTCAATCTAATCGACTGCCCCCTCTCCCAAAACTTTGGGCCTTGTGCCTAGAGTAGAAAAGAATAAATAATATAAAAGAAGACAGTAGTAAGTGCACCGGAGCAAATGGTGTGGTTAGCACAAAATGTATCGAAGAGTTATACATCTGTGTCTGTGAAGAAGTGGTTAAACGACTGGCGCTGCAGCGTTGAAAACCTAGTTGCTATACATGTGGTAGTGACAGCCGCTTGTGAGCATTATACTGATATAAGTTTTCAACGTTACTGAAGTCTTATATTACTATCCCTGTGTAAATTTCAATACAAATCTTTTGTATTATCCCCTCTAGAAACATATATTTGAGATGTAAGGAAATATTTTAAAATCATGTTCAGATGTCAAAATCTTAAGCGAATCCTTATAAGTGAAACATAACAATCTACTCGCCCGAGAATAATATTTAGAATAGAACAATGATGAAAAACCTAAATAACTACAAAACAGTGAAAAATCTTCTACGACGTTATAGAACCAAATAATAGTCGAGAACGCATACATGTTTTAAAACCTACGTGAATGACTTATAGAAATAATTTTCATATTTGCAGCGCCTTAGATAAAAATCATACTAGAGGCATCCATCTTGATATTTTTCCTACAGGGTTCTCTTTTCATTTGGAAAACTATGTGAATATTGTGTGCAGTCACGTAGTTGCATATACGAATCGATTTAATATATACATACATACTTACTTACATATACATACATATATTAATGTATATATATATATATATATATATATATATATATATATATATATATATATATATATATATATATATATATATATATATATATATACCACCTCTCATGTATGATTAAGAGCTTTCCACCCACGACCATTACATATTTCGTTATCGATTTTAGTGTCATCCCGAGGTCATAGTAGAAGCTAATTGCTGAATGCCGAAGAAGTTGCACAGTGAGATCGAACACGGATAAACTTAAAGGTGTGAAGCTGAAAGGTAGTGATACCGTTACGTTTGAATTTTAAAGATAATTCCAAACTGCTTCAGCTATTAGGATAATCTTTCACCTTCTAAACCTGTGACGGAAAGAAGTAGCTGTTGAAGAATTAGGGTTTATCAAAATATAATATCAAAGAATGAGAATCGGCCGATAGAGCAGCATTCTACAAGTGCAGTTACAATGCTGGAAATAGCGACGCAGTTAGGTGTCGGCAACAGAGAAAAGAAAATAAGAGAGAAAACAAAGAGAGCTTTTAAGATATGTTGTAGGCACGTACGAATAGGTCCTGAAACCACAGCCCTAAATCCGAATGGTTGTAATAAACCTGGACTACACTGGTTTGGATTGTATTGCCTATGTCCAGTTCACTGCAGGACGAGGGCCTCAGCCTATTCTCTCCACCAAGCACGGTCTGATGTGGAGGCCATGAATTTGGGTTTGAGATTATACTGCTTTGATGAACCTACTCTGCTACACTGGCTCTGCATGGCTTGGCGGAGGGATGCTGTTTTCTATACTCTAACCCAAGAGTAGTTAAGTCGATTATATCTGATACTTATGCTCAACTGGTACTTATTTCATCGATACCGACAGGATGAATGGCAAGATCGTCCACGGCAGAATTTGAACTCAGAACGAGAGGACGGACGAAATACTGCTAAACATTTTGTCCGGCATCCTAACAATTCTGACAGTTCGCCATCCTCTTCACTAAAGGCGGCTAATTTTTCAGATGGAGATGCTTAACTGGGTGACTGGTTAACTCTGTTACACAAATAGAAAATATCAGGACATAGAGAGCGATATGCAGGGGCAGGGCAAGTATAGCAATGTAGCCCCTAGCAAACCCTTACCTTATCTTCTGATTACCCGTTCTGCCTATTATTTTCTCTTCGGAATTAGGGTGACAGAAATGTTCAGCCTTCTTGCTGCAGAGTTACAGCTACATGATTTCATCAGGATAGAATTTATTATGATTTTAGGCCATTTTCAGAAAGGCCTGAATGAAGACAAGCGAAATATTGCGCTTAATAGGTAGCAGCTCCATACAGTATATTTATAAGGAAATAAAAGCCGACCTCAACGGATTTCTATATTCGTACTAGCAGTATAACCCGACGTTGTCCGGGTGTGAATTATTACGCCATCTACGATAAGGCTTGCTAGGTGAAAATCAACTAAAAAAGAAAGCCTTACAACGAAAAAAACCTTTATGATGTAAATATGTTCATAATTCAAAAGACGGTGAAATTAATAGGGAAAGTCTGAAGGCTATTTTGCGTAACATTATTAAGCGTACGTAAATTTCATTCGTATAGAACATCGGACATGAGGAATATTCAAACGGCTTCTGTCTTTTCTGTAAAGTTTCGGTCATCTTTCCAATCATCGTTCGGTGCCTGTTTTCTTCTCAATCAACATCAATCCAATATCGGACGACTTCCGGTATCGATATAACCTTCGTCATATTTGAGATTGATTTAACCCTCAACTCGTTGTGATGGCATATCGGAGTAATATTTAAAAAAAAAAACATTTATCATGTACCAGGATTGATTAAATCTTTAACCTAATCCCGGATCGCTTCCGGGAGTTAACGTTCGTCATTTTCCAGGACCGTGGATATCATTTATCCATCTCTGGAGATGATCACTGATAAAATATAAGAAGAAAAACAAAAAGTAAAAAATAGAAAACAAAGCAAAAAGGCTTTGAGTCGTTCATCAATCTCTTTTTACTATTTACCTTTGCCAAAATCGTTTCTGTTTATAATCTTTCTTCTCACATACCCTGCGCCGGCGTTTCGTTTCTCTTGCCTTACTCCTTCTTCGTCGTATCCTCCTACTCCTCCTCCTCCTCCGTATCGTCGTCGACATCGTCTTCGACATCGTCTTCGACATCGTCTTCGACATCGTCTTCGACATCGTCTTCGACACTAGCAGCCGTGGCAGCAGATGCTGCAGCAGCAACACCAGCAGGGTCTTAAGCGGGATTCTTCTTGTGTTTGTTGTTGCTGTTCTTGTTCATGCTCTTGTTGTTGTTGTTGTTGTTAATGATGATGTTGTTGTTGTTGTTGTTGTTGTTGTTGTTGTTGTTCTTCTTCTTCTTCTTCTTCTTCTTCTTCTTCTTCTTCTTCTTCAACGTCTTGCCCTTAGTCATCATAATCCTGCTCACCCCTGCCACAATCATCATCATTATCATCATCATCATCATCGTCATCACAACCGCCACCATAATTTCTTCTTCTTCTTCTTTTTCTTCTTCTTCTTCTTCTTCTTCTTCTTCTTCTTCTTTTTCCTCTTCTTCTTCTTCTTCTTCTTCTTCTTCTTCTTCCTCTTCTTCTTCTTCTTCTTCTTCTTCTTCTTCTTCTTCTTCTTCTTCTTCTTCTTCCCACCACTTTTCCTCTCTTTCCCCACACGTCCGTCGTCGCGTTTTCTTCCCTTTTTACTTCTCTGTACCCATTTTCCCGTCACCCCCTCAACCTCACCCCTACCCTTCCAACCAACCCCTCGCACTCCACCCCACCGCCAGTCGTTCTTCTGTCGCTCCACCGCCCCCCCCCCTAATCTTCGTATCTTCCTCTCTGCTATTAATTCTTCTTAAAATATAATCGAAAATATTTAACAAGGGAAATTAATTCGATTCAAAACTAAAAGCATTTATTCCCCAACTATCAACGTAATCGATATACGATATTACAGAGGACAAAACGTGTGTACAATATCTCATACACACACGCACAAACACAGATACATAAGAACACACACACACACACACACATACACACACACACACACACACACACACACACACACAAAGTCATAGATACATATTACACATAAATAAATCTCTACCTGACACACTCTCGCTTTCTCTTCCTCGCTCTCTCTCTCTCTCTCTTCCCATATATATATCATTATTATTATCATTACTATTATCATTATTGATATTATATATATATATATATATAAATATATATATATGTATATTTATACGTATATATTATACATACACATATATATATAGACATACGTATATATATATATATCTATATATGCATATATATATATATCTATATATATATATATATATATATATATACATTTATATATATCTCTATATGTAACATAATATATTATATATACATGTGTACATAGATGTGTATATGAAGACGTGATGGCGCGTATGCGCTTATTTCTAGATAAAATTGCTTGTATGTGATACAAATTTAAAGATGTGGGACAGTTCTAACCGAATGTATATATACATACATACGTACACACACACGCACACACACATACATATATATATATGTTTGTGTGTATGTATGTATGTATATATATATATATATATATATATATATATATATATATATATATATATATATATATATATATATACTTACGGATTGTTATCAGTTAATATCAATTCGTGTATTTGTGTTTATAATTCGAGATATCTATTTCAGTAGTTCAGTAAAATATCTGAAATATATTCTACTAATAAATAGGCCTATAGTTCTCTGTTGTTAGTAGACACTGACAAACACATACTCACACACACGCAGCCACACACATGCATCCATACACACGTAGTCATACAGGGTCACTTACACACAAACACACGCACGTATATTAACGAATATCTAGGTGCGTATATATAAAGACGTACTTATATACCTATAAGTATATAATATATGTATGTACATATATATTTATATGTATGTATATATATATATATATATATATATATATATATATATATATATATATATATATATATATGTATATATATACATATACATGTATATTTATATATATTTACGTTATATATGCATACATACGTGTGTGCATATATATATGGATATACATACATATATTTATATATATATGTGTATATATATAAATCTATATTTTTTCTAATACATATATATATATATGACAGTATATATACATACATACATACATGCATATATATATATATATATATATATATATATATATATATATATATATATATATGGGAGAATATACGAAAAAACAACAACAGACGAGGACAGGTGGTGTAAATAACAAAAGGATGTATTAGTATAACGCTCGGGAATACGGAAAGTCTTTGATGTTTCGAGCTACGCTCTTCAACAGAAAGAATACCGAGACAAGGAGAAAAACACACCTTACTCACACTATATACTTTTCAAAGCGACTGTTAGTTGCTGATCTCACGAGGAGAAAAGTAAGTAGTTCTAAATTTCTGATTGTGATTGAAGGTCGTAGGCTCGAAACGTAAAAGTCTTTCTCACTTTCCGAGCGTTAAAGTAATACATATGTTTGTTATTTACACACCCGACTTTGTCTTTTGTTTATTTGTAAATTCTCAATGGATATATATATATATATATATATATATATATATATATATATATATATATATATATATATATATATATATATATATATATATATATATATATATATATATATATATATATATATATATATATATATATCCATATATGGGTACAGGATGTCACCACAAGTAAACAACACCAAGAACGAAAACAAACGAGTTAAATATGCAAACAACGAGAAGAAAATGGAAAACAGGTCAAGTAAGTACAAAGAACGACCCTTCATCAGTTGTCGGCTGTTTACTTACTCCTCATTTTGAACATTAAACGATAATATGAGTCTTCGAAGGCAGTTGCTCCCATATATTTCAAAATAAAATTTGAAATTTATGAAGGGTCAAAGTTGAGAAGAAAATCAGGACAGTGGAGATATACAAGGATGACTTCGTGGACAACATTTCCGACTGTTCCTTCTGAAACATGGATATCTTTTGGAATTGACATCATGGACTTTCTGGGATTGTAATCAATGGTCTGTTGAACTTGCTGGATAAATTCAGATGTTCTCATAATTTCGGAGCGTTTAGAATGCTTTTTATGCTTTGATACTGGTGCTATTTTCCCATCTTCTGCTTCTAGCTCGTTACAAACTTTGAAGACAAAAAATCGGGGAACTTTTTAAAAATCTAGATATTTCCAAATCGCAATGCTCAGCCATTATAATCAAAATAACAACATATCTCTTCATTTCTTGATTAAGCTGAGGGTCTGCCGTTATCATTTTATGAAACACAGTGCTTGACATTTTTCAGTTGTAAATTGCATATTGTTTTGCTCTGCCCACTTGTATGTTGCATTTTGGTCGTTCTGCAGGTTTACGACATCATTAGAATACTATATTGTCTGTTATAATTTCGTATCATCAGCATAGCTAGTGACAGTGACTGTGTGAGTGACTGTGAGCATGTCTAAGGCGGCTACTATAAACAGCAATGGCCATGAGACAGTTCCCTGAGGGACACCGCTCGAAATTTGTGTTTCGCTAGAGAGTGCACCATTGGCTGCAACTGTCTGACTTTTATCGTTTAGGAAGTCATGCAGCCACTCGCCTTGTTTACCAGTTATACCAAGGTTTCGCGGTTTGTGGCATATCATGCCATGATCAACTTCGTCAAAGGTCTTTGCAAAGTCAAGAGATATTACATCAAAGGATATTACATGAAGATCCCGAAGAAAGTGCACCGGTATTATAGTAAGTTTGAAATTGCAACTCTTACTAACCAATGCAATCGAAACATACGTAGTTCTATTTGAGGCTATAATTAAATATAATTTATAATGATAGCAATAATAATTATATATACATAAAACAAATCGTTAATATATATATATATATATATATATATATATATATATATATATATACTCTTTTACTCTTTTACTTGTTTCAGTCATTTGACTGCGGCCATGCTGGAGCACCACCTTTAGTCGAGCAAATCGACCCCAGGACTTATTCTTTTGTAAGCCTAGTACTTATTCTATCGGTCTCTTTTGCCGAACCGCCAGGTTACGGGGACGTAAACACACCAGCATCGGTTGTCAAGCGATGTTGGGGGGACAAACACAGACACACGAACATACACACACACACACACACACGCATATATATATATATATATACATATATACATGCATATATAAAATCGCTATATATATACATATATATATATATATGTACATGTGACACAACAAAATTTAGAATTGAATTATGATAATCTACAACGATTCACTAAGCTGCAAGAGAGTCAACATCACATCTGGTGGCTGAGGGGTGACGATGTACATGGAGATCTTCATGTGATATACAGATAAATATTTGTCGCATTACCTTTCATGTTATGTGCAAGGTGTCGGACGAGAAGTAACAGATGCGGATTACAAGTGACTAAGAAGAGTTTATCCTTTCATATTCCGCTTCGGGCAATGCTTGTAAAGGCTGCATGAATTATTCATATTTAATATCATAACAGTTTAAATGAGAACTTACACATCTCAATTCATATACGTTTAAACGTATATATATATATATATATATATATATATATATATATATATATATATATATATATATATATATATATATATATATATATATATATGTATATATATATATATATATATATATATATATATATATGTATATATATATATATATATATATATATATATATATATATATATATATGTGCGTGTGTATATATATATTTATACCCGGCCACATATATCTATGTATGTGTTCTTCAATCATTCTGCCGAATTGTTTCTCTTTTTCCATCTCCCTTCTTATATGCAACAATCAAACTCTCGCATTCTATCATCCCTCTAATTAACTCAATCACACTCGTTTGCTCTCTCTCACACTCTCTCTTTCTTTATATCTTTCTTTCTTTCTTTCTTTCTTTCTTTCTTTCTTTCTTTCTTTCTTTCTTTCTTTCTTTCTTTCTCTTTCTCTCGTTAAAGCACAACTAACAGGAAATACAAACCGTATATATCGTAATACTAAAATTGGATCTCGCACAATATTACACACACTCATATACACACACACACACGCACACACACACACACACACACACACACACACACACACACACACAACTCACACGCGCGCACAAACACAAATAGGCACATTTAATGCAACATATATTAAATACATGTACGTGCGTATATATATATAGAGAGAGACGTGTATGTATACGTACGCATATATATATATATATACATGTGTGTGTATACATTGTATACATACATGTGTGCATATTTCTATATTCGTATAACAGCTAGAAATAAAGTTATTATTCATGGAATAATTGAATACATGAAAATATAACGTAACCGATACAATTGTTGATGACTAGCTTTCATGTTTTTTTTCACTGCGGGATTATATATATATATATATATATCTGTATATATATATATATATATATATATATATGAATATATATATATGTGTACTTATATAAATACACATACATATATATACACATATATATATATATGTATATCTATATGTGTGTCCATATATATATATATATATATATATATATATATATATATATATATATATATATATATATGTATATATTCCTACATATATACTTATATACACTCACACACACGTGTATGTGTGTGTGTGTATGTATTGTAAATGTTTGTAATGGATTGTCGTATGAATTTCGTATGAATTTTTACTTTGTGTTTTAGCAGTGTAATTTTGCGAAGGAATTTAAATGTCTAAATGACGTTTGTTTAAAAATAGGGACGTAAATAGCAAGCAAAACTGGAGAAACGGATAAATAGCCTACTAACAAGAAGAGGTAGGCAGAAGAGAGAAGTTGAAGGAGAAGAAAACAGAAGAGGAAGTAGGTGATGAAGAGGAAGGAGAAGAAGAAGAAGAAGAAGAAGAAGAAGAAGAAGAAGAAGAAGAAGAAGAAGAAGAAGAAGAAGAAGAAGAAGAAGAAGAAGAAGAAGAAGAAGAAGAAGAAGAAGAACCGGGAACTACAGCAAAAATGTGGAAATCTATAATATATGAACATGAACAACAAGAGAACTATCCTAAACAAATACAAACAACAATATTAACAACAACAACAACAAATGCAATTGCAATAACAACAATAGCAACTATAAAGGCAGCGAAATTGTTCCCATTGCTACAAGCGCACGCATTACTATATTAACAAATCTTAAGCCAAATGCCGTGTAATTTAAATCGCTTAATATATATACATATATAACGACATACATACATGCATATATATATATATATATATATATATATATATATATATATATATATATATATATATATACATATATATATATACGAGCAAATGAATAAATAACGTTTCTAAATATCCATATTGTACGTACAGGCATATATGCCTATATGTATATATATATATATATATATATATATATATATATATATATATACACACATACACATACACAGACATACACACACACCTACATATATGTATATATTTATATATTTTTATGTCTGTGTATATGTGTATATATAATTTATATTTATATCTAAATACCTACATAAAATGTTTATACATAGATCTTTAAGCAAATTAATACATATATATATATATATATATATATATATATGTGTGTGTGTATATATATACATATATATATGCGTGGTGTACTAGAGATATGTACATATATAAGTATATATGTGCAAATAGAGGTCTCTCTCTCTCACACACACTATTTGTCTCTCTCTTTCTCTCTCTCAATTTAAATATATACATCCAGGTTTGTGCATGTATTTATCTTTCTTTCTGTTTAGATATCTCTACATATATATGTTTACATACATAAGTATATATAATAATATGTAAATTTACATTTTCATTCCTATATCTTCCACTTTAATATATACATGCTTATATAATATATATATATGCACATATATATGTTTATATAATACATACATATATGTATGAAAATATATATATATATATATATATATATATATATATATATATATATATATATATATATATATATATATATATATATATATATATGTATGTATACACACATACATATGCACCGCATATAGCACGAAAGATCGATACACAGGTATATATAACATACATGAGAATAGACCAAGACATGCATACATACATACATACATACATACTTACATACATACATACATACATACATACATACATACAGACATACATACATACTTACATACATACATACATACATACACATACATTCCTTTGTTTTGTTACGAAAAATACATATCCACCATGTTGTTACTTCTTAGCCTCTCGCGTTTAGTTTTTATTGTTGCTTTACTGTTTAAATCGATGTCTTAAATTTTACGCATATTATTAAGTCGTGTTGGGCAGTAAGGGGAAAGGGAATGATATGCAACATTTAAAATAATATTCCTCCAGTTATATAATAACGCATATGATTACTATATATGATGTATGATATATATGTGTTTTTTTTCTTTCATTTTAATATTTGATATTTCTCAATGTATGAAAGATGTTTCAGTAATATCGTTTTGTTTTGTGTCTTTATATGTATTCGATAAATAAGAATAAGAAAATAATAAAACATTAAAATAAAAGGAGGTATGTAGGAAATAATGTGAGAGAGAAGGAAGAGAGAGAGAGAGAGAGAGAGAGAGAGAGAGAGTGAGAAAGATAGAGAGAGAGAGTGATATATTATTTATAAGAGTTTATATCAAACAGGATGTTTTTATTTCTTTCATCACACACACCCTATCCCTCACATTCAATAATCTCTGTGTGCGTGGGTCTAAGTGTCTATGTAAGCGTGTATATGTGGATGTGTGTATATATATATATATATATATATATATATATATATATATTTATACAAATGTATACATATATACATAAATATGTAATATTCAGATATAAATATATACGTTTATGTATGCGTATACACGTATGTGTTTTTATGTGTACGTATACACAGACAGACACACACACACAAATATATATATGCACATGTTTATGCATATAGACATATGCATATTTTGTATATAGTCAAACATAAATAAACAAACAAATGGATAGCTAAATAGGTAGATAAGTGGATGTATAAATAGATAATTGATAGATACATAAATATTTAGATAGATACACAAATAGATAGAGGGATAGACGAACAGATAAGTAGATATATATATATATATATATATATATATATATAGATATAGATAGATAGATATATAGATAGATAGATAGATAGATAGATAGATACGTAGGTAGGTAGGTAGGCAAGTAGGTAGGTAGGTAGGTAGAAGTAGAGAGATAGTTAGATTGTTAGTTTAAGAAAGGTGTATGAGATATCAAAGTACAGTTTTGTGCTGTATCTTTCAGAACCTATACACATATAAACATACATACATATATATATATATATATATATAATTATATATATATATATATATATATATATATATATATATATATTTATGTAAACGTACATATATTTATATATATATATATATGTGTATGTATATATATAAAAATATGTATATATATATATATATATATATATATATATATATATATATATATATATATATATATATATATATATATATATATATATATATATATATATATATATATATATATATATATATATATAGATAGATAGATAGATAGATAGATAGATAGACAGATAGATAGATAAATTGATAGATGGATACACAGGCACACACATGCACACACATACACACAC
>NC_142954.1:8759601-8762101 GCF_046866305.1 Octopus bimaculoides
TCTGTGTGTGTGTGTGTGTGTGTTTCTCTGTGTATATGTTTGTGTGTGCGTTTGTTTGTATGTGTGTTTGTGTGGGTCTGTTTTTGTTTGTGTGTTTGTGTTTGTGTGTGTGTGTGTGTGTATTTTTGTATGTGTGTTTGCGTGTATGTTTTTGTTTGTGTGTTTGCGTTTGTGTTGGTGTGTTTGTGTTTGTGTGTGTGTGTGTTTGTGCGTATGTATGTGTGCCTGTATGCTTATACATGCGCATATAAATGTATTCGAGTCACATGCATAGTTATATATGTATATACATTTGTGTGAAGATATATATTTGCACGTGCGATTGTATATGTATGTGTGTGTATGCATGTGGTCATATTTACGTATGTATACTTGGATCACTAGTGGAGGCGCAATGGCCCAGTGGTTAGGGCAGCAGACTGGCGGTCATAGGATTGCGGTTTCGATTCCCAGACCGGGCGTTGTGAGTGTTTATTGAGCGAAAACACCTAAAAGCTCCACGAGACTCCAGCAGGGAATGGTAAGCGAACCCTGCTGTACTCTTCCACCACAACTTTCTCTCACCCTTTCTTCCTGTTTCTGTTGTGCCTGTAATTCAAAGGGTCAGCCTTGTCACACACTGTGTCACGCTGAATATCCCCGAGAACTACGTTAAGGGTACACGTGTCTGTGGAGTGCTCAGCCACTTGCACGTTAATTTCACGAGCAAGCTGTTCCGTTGATCGGATCAACTGGAACTCTCGACGTCGTAAGCGACGGACTGCCAACAACAACAAACTTGGATCACTACGAACGTTCTCATGTCTGTGTGTGAAATTATACGTGTACACGTGCAGCATTGTCTTTTTATATATTATATGTTTTTTGTGATGTGTCGTTGTGTATATCTGCGGTCGGTTATGCGCATGTGTGTTTGTATCCGAATAAGACTCGAAGTCACACATGACTCCTTACTTTTCCTTCTTCACATCCACCAATCTCACTCATGTTATATATACTTATATAAATTATATATGTGAAAGTCCCTTAATAATACGTATCCCAATACAATTTCAGTTGAGCTATGATGCAAAATCTTTTATTCCATGAAATCCTGTCTTTCCATTCTTATTTTTCTTACATGTAAACATATAGGTTAAAATTAATCTCGACTTATGTCAAAATTCTCAATGTTTTTTTTTATTACACAAATTATATACATGGGGCTGCTGAAAAGTTCGTGGACTAAAAGTTATCGCGAAAGGCCCGTATAGAGTTTGAAGACTTTTACAAAAGTTCTTTTACAGGTCTTAGAGAATCTGAAGGACCACTACAGCCAGTATCTGAATCTGGGAGGGGAATATGTTGAATAAAATCATAATTAACTGATCCTCCTGCATTTTCTTTTACCGAAAACCAAACAATTTTCGGCACTCCCCACCCCACATATAATAAAGATTCAGTTGAATTAGGTACTTTAACTGAAGCACCTAGCTAGGTCGGTATAGTCCACACACTTAAACAAGATTAATTAAATATTGTATATCAAGACTCCGTGCAGGGGTGGTTGTACCTCATGTTCCTGCCGTGTGTGGAGACAACCTGTACATTTGTGTTACACACGTATATATATATATATATATATATATATATATATGTGTGTGTGTGTGTGTGTGTAATACTAATAATATTAGTGATGACATCGAAAATTACAGGTAAAAACTCAATTAAAATCAAATTATTAAAAATTAAAATTAAATTAAGCTTCACAGTATAAACTATATATGAAATATATATTTTCATCGATGAGTTCATGAACCTTGGTTCTTTTCCCTAATACTATATATATATATATTACGGAGATGTACTTGCATAGCAAGTGACCTGATCTGAGATCGTGTGCTAGAACCAAAACAATTGCAGCGACGAAAATATTTTGACAAATTAAATTTAAATGTTGAAGTGAATCTAACGGATTTTGTGTGTTATTTTAAATGGCTTATAAACACCTTCCACGCTGCAATTGTATATATATATATATATATATATATATATATATATATATATAAACTTTTGAATGGTAAAAGAATGCATTATAATACAAAAAAATGGACTATATCCCTGTTGTAATTTAGTCATCCATAGTCCAATGATATTTCGGAATACAATTCCTTCTTCAGATATTCTTAGATGGAGTCGCTGCTATAATCTGTTTTCCAACGGCTATTCTTTTTTCGGAAGCTTTTCTTTTTTTCGAAAAAAGGAAAGCCGTTGGAAAACAGATTATAGCACCGACTTCATCTAAGAATATCTGAAGAAGGAATTGTATTCGGAAATATCATTAGACTATGGGTAACTAAATTACAACAGGTATATAGTCCATTTTTTGTATTATAGTGCATTGTTGTACCATTCAAAACTTTTTATTCTTTACAAACAATAGACAATGCTTCAAGCGAACTACAATGCTCTCCTATATATATAGGAGAAGAAATGGATGTAATTAATAATTTATTTGCAT
>NC_142954.1:8769601-8772101 GCF_046866305.1 Octopus bimaculoides
ATCATCCAGGTGTTAATTTTCATTTATTATCCAAAGATAATCCGGCGTCCCTTTTTAGAAAAAGACATCGCTGATGAAGTAGAACCGGAGTATTGGTTCACAAAGTAAATCTGAATGCCTTGCGACAAGGTAAACTAAATACTAAACACTCCTTCCTCACAGTAATGCCTCGAATATTGCGGGTGTTACGTTCTAAAGCCCCATCCCCGCGATAGGTGAAAATCCGCGAAGTAGAAACAGTACTGTACTGTATATTCTTTATTATTATTATTCTTATAATTTGTATAGGCGCAGGAGTGGCTGTGTGGTAAGTAGCTTGCTTACTAACCACGTGGTTCCGGGTTCAGTCCTACTGCGTGGCACCTTGGGCAAGTGTCTTCTACTATAGCCTCGGGCCGACCAAAGCCTTGTGGGTGGATTTGGTAGACGGAAACTGAAAGAAGCCCGTCATATATATGTATATATGTATGTGTGTGTATATGTTTGTGTGCCTGTATTTGTCCCCCCCCCAACTTCGCTTGACAACCGTTGCTGGTGTGTTTACGTCCCCGTAACTTAGCGGTTCGGCAAAAAGAGACCGATAGAATAAGTACTAGGCTTCAAAGAATAAGTCCTGGGGTCGATTTGCTCGACTAAAGGCGGTGCCCCAGCATGGCCGCAGTCAAATGACTGAAACAAGTAAAAGAGTAAAAGAGTAAAGAGTATATATTTATTTTATTACAGTGGAGGCGCAATGGGCCAGTGGTTAGAGAAGAGTACTCGCGGTCGTGGGATCGCAGTTTCGATTCTAAAAAGGGACGCCGAATTATCTAATATAAGACGCAGAAGGTAAGATTTCAGAAGACGTCGCATAATGATATTCATTGTGCAAACCAACGTCATCCTGTATTGCGTTCGCAATTGCGCCAATTATTCACACTTTACGAATATGACAAGTCCAAAGTCGCAGTTCTTCAGAATAAAATGGAATTGTACTGGCATAGGGGATTATTGGAAACATCCAAGTGATGTTGTGAGACATTACGCTGAACGCAGTTATAGTAAATCCCGTTTGAAGCTAATCACAAATGACACTATAAAAATTAACTAAGGATGTCAAATTTTCGCGCCTAATAATAGCGGTCAAAGTAAAATTTATGACAGAATTCCTTTGGTGATTAAATTACACAGAAACATCGGAAGTAATTCAAGGATATTGCGTTGCTGTTGTCAAAATATTTTAACAGCTGTGGCAAGTCTGAGTTTTTTCTGAGCCTCTGCCGAGCGAGAGTCTTCTCTTAAAGGTCCAGCCTCCTTTTCACACTTACTACCAGAGGTTCTGTGGAAGCGCAATGGCCCAGAGGTTAGGGCAGCGAACTCGCGGTCGTAAGATCGTGGCTTCGATTCCCAGACCGGGCGTTGTGAGTGTTTATTGAGCGAAAACACCTAAATTTCCACGAGGTTCCGGCAGGGGATGGTGGCGAAGGCTGCTGTACTCTTTCACCACAACTTTCTCTCACTCTTTCATCCTGTTTCTGTTTTCAAAGGGCCAGCCTTGTCACAATCAGTCACACTGAATCTCCCCGAGAACTATGTAAAGGGTACACGTGTCTGTGGAGTGCTCAGCCACTTGCACGTTAATTTCACGAGCAGGCTGTTCCGTTGATCGGATCCACTGGAACACTCGTCGTCGTAACCGACGGGGTGCCAACCATCAGAGTTTCTAGGCAGACTTTTGTCTCATGAACTGAGGTAATGTAATTTTCGTCACCATCGTCATAACTAGTATTATTATTTGACATCTAGTAGTTTCCGTTTACTTTCTATTGCATCAATTGCTGCACTCTTATGCTGGTGAAGTGTGCGCTGCATTTTATTTATTATTATTTTTTATTTTATTTTATTTTCCCCCCTTTTCGGGGAATATTATATTTCATCAATATGCTTTGTTATGGGGTTTGTATGTATTTGGGTGTGTGCATAGTTTAGGTTAGTTAAAACATGTTTGCGATAATAAATGTCACGTGGTGGATATAAACACTGTCTAATACATTAGTATATGCTTTTCATTTGAAACACTGTGAATCATTTTGGAGATTTATTGTTTGAATAGCAAGTTTTAAAATATGGATAGTCGCATGAGAGACGCACAACGTGAGCCTCAACATAGGAGAGAACGATTGCGCGAGGACTAGCAGGAGGAAATACGGATTAAAAATCACGCGAGGATGAGACACAGAAGCGAAATAAATCAGCAAACGATAGAACAAATGAGCCAGGACCAAAGAGAAGTGTATTTTGAAAGTAAGAGAGTTAGAGATCAAGAGAATTGAGAACACACGAGTCAAGAGCAAAGGCAGTTGTACTTAGAAAATATGAGAAACAACAGAGTTCAAGAAAGAAGGCAACATGTGGACGAAGATGAAAAGCAAAAATGCCTTCAAGATATGAGAAACAGAGTTCAAGAAAGAAGGCAACATGTGGACGAGGATGAAAAGCAGAAATACCTTCAAGATATGAG
>NC_142954.1:8777101-8779601 GCF_046866305.1 Octopus bimaculoides
TGATGGTGATGATGATGATGATGATGATGATGATGATGATGATGATGTTGGTGACGATTATGATAATGCCGATGAGGATTATAATGATGTTGGTGTTGGTGTTACTGCTTATGATGATGATGATGATGATGATGATGATGACGACGTTGATGAAGATACGTCAGAATAACAACGGCGTTGACTTCTACAATAATGACCACCAAAATAATCACCATCATCATCACCGCAATCGCTACTGCCACTACCACCACCACCACCACCACCACCAGAACAACAACAACAACAACAACAATAGCAATGGTGTTTCGAGTAGTATGGTCAGTCAGGTATCTAGGTGATGCCATTATAGTTCGACATTGTCGATGCGTTTACAATGCATTCCTGCAAAGAAAATGGCGACAGTGGCATCAGAAAAAGATGCTATATCTTCACCCCGCTCTGCCAAATTCTGGTGGTCATGCTTCTACACCAACCCAATACACCAACTCCCAGAACACATCAACATTTCAGACATTCAGTCTTAAGCAATCAACTACCTTTCACAGATGGTTTACTTCAACCGCTACAACACATCACTGTTCATATAAGTATATAAGTATGTATGCATATACGTATCTATCTATCTATCGATCTGCATGTATATGTATATATATATATATATATATATATATATATATATATATATATATATATATATATATGCACACACACAGAGACACACAAAGACACACGGACACACATACGTATATATAAGCATGTATGTATGTTTGTATGTGTGTATATATATGGCCGGGTGATAATTGGCGATTTTCAAGCTACGCTGCCGGCAGAGGCACTACACAATCTACTCGTTGTCCGCTGTTGCAGGATATTGAATGTGTGATGAATAGTAGAGTATGAATGTATACCTCATTGTATACGTATATATAAGCATGTATACATACATACACATACGAACACAGACATACATTCAGACGCACGATTATATATGCATACACAGATATTGATACACGAATATATGTAAGCTCAAATGTATATGTACATATATGTATATATATATATATATATATATATATATGTGTGTGTGTGTGTGTGTGTGTGTGTGTGTGTGTGTGTGTGTGTGTGTGTATGTGCCTGTGCGTGTAGTTACATACCTATGCATATATGTGTGAATATATATATATATATCTATATAAATATGTATATATATATATATATATATATATATATATATATATATATATATATATACATATATACACACACGCATATATATATATATATATGTATGTGTATGTATATATGTATGTATATGTATACACATCTATACATATACACATGTTCTCACCAATATATTAGCACACGCACGGATACAAAAGCTCTCACACACATATTCCCAAATAGACACACGCGCGCTTATCGCTCACACACACACACACAAACACACACACACACACACAATTTCAACAACAGCAATTACGGAAACGGCAATTGCCAAATGTTGGACAAATGTACACACTTTATAAAATAGGTTTCCTTAACTAAATTGTCTATCATATGGACGTTGTAGTCTCCTGGTATCATCTCCGGAGGGCGACATTGTTACATTTGCATGCATCTGTATATGAAGTTGGTAATTAAACGGTCTGCACAGGACACCTCGATGCAATGCGCGTGCCTTTGGAGAGTCACGAGATCTGCCAGACATAGTAGCTTAAACACCCTCATATAACAACCGTACCTACGCCTTGGATATAAAGCCATGTAGATGGTTTTCAATACATTCATATAAGAATATATATATATATATCGCTAGCCACTGAACCTTTTACCTTTTTCTCTCCCTGTTTATTTCTGTGTTCCTTTCTATCGAAGAGCGTAGGCTCGAAACGTAACAGACTATCTAACTTCACGAGCGTTAAATTAATACATCAGTTTGTTGTTTACACACCCGTCTTCGTCTTTTGCTTTTTGCAGATTCTCACTATCTATCTATCTATCTATCTATCTATCTATCTATCTATCTATCTATCTATCTATCTATCTATCTATACATCTATATATATATATGAGAGAGGTACATATACATACATATATATATATATGTGTATATATACGTGTATATATATATTTATATATAAAAGCATATACATAGATACACGCACACCCACACGCATATATATATATAATATATATATATATATATATATATATATATATATATATACATATATGCACGAGTGTATGTGTGTGCCTGAGAGCGTGTACGAAAGTATACGTTTACCAATCGTAACAATACTCTTTTGGGATATATATATATATATATATATATATATATATATATATATATATATATATATATATATATATATATATTTCACTTTGGGATTTGGTTTGCAAGATTTTTTAATGTGATTTCGTGTGTTGAAGCATATTCTGTTGTGTCTGGGGAGAGTCATTTTCTTATCGTGCCTTAAAATTTAACACACTCACCGTTAAA
>NC_142954.1:8789601-8794601 GCF_046866305.1 Octopus bimaculoides
GAGAGAGGGAGAGAGAGAGAGAGAGAGAGAGAGAGAGAGAGAGAGAGAGAGAGATGTGTATATATAGACACACACACACACACATATCACCCTGTCTCTCGCTATCTCTTTGTCTCTTTGTTTCTTTTCTTTCTCCTCTCTGCCAATGTGTCTCATTTCCTTGTGTCTCTCACTTTCTCTTATTACCAACACACACACACACACACACACACACACACACACACACACACACACACATATATATATATATATATATATATATATATATATATGTATATATATTCTTCACCTTTTCTCCCCGTCTCTCTCTTTTTCCATCACTACCCCTCTCTCTTTCTCCCTCTCTCTCTCCCTCTCTCCCCCTCTGTCTCCCTCTCTCTCTCTGTCTTTGCACTCGTCTCTGTTGTCTATCTTTATCTCCCTCCTTCCTTCCCTGCAAATCCTCTGTGCGTCTTCTTTCCATTCTCCCTTTCAAATAACCTTCCACTTCCTCGTCTTCTCTCGCACCTTACCCAGTTACTCTGTCCTCCTTTCACATCACTTCTTACTCCCACTATCCCTATCGATATCTCTGCTTAAAATTCAGTCTTTCCTATAATGAAATTGCACTAAACCTATCTCTAGTCCTCTGCCTTTATTTCTCTCTCTCTCTCACTTACCTTCAGTTTATAGACATATACATACATATATATATATATATATATATATATATATGTGTGTATGTGTGTGTGTGTGTGTGTGTGTGTGTGCCTGTGTAGATCTTTCAAGCTCTCTGTTCTTTTCACAAACACGCACACAGAAACACGCATAAACACACACACACACACACACACGCATATTTCCCAATATCTCTTTCCTTTTATCGCCCTCTCTCACAAACAGTTCTCTATCTATTCTTCTCTTTCGTATATTATTCCCTTCCACACAGTTTACTCTCTCTCCTTCTCTACAGTTCACTCACACCGCCTCCCTCATATTCCCTACCTCTCTGTCACTTAAGTTCTGTCAGTGGGCCTTTCTCTCTCTCTCTTTCCCGCATAGTTCGCAGTCTCTCTTTCAAAATCTGATCTCTCTTCTACATCATTCTTCACTCTAGCATCCCGTTTTTGGCATTCACTCCCACCCACATTCTCCTCCCCTCTCTCTATCTATCTCTAGCTGTCTGTCTGTCTGTCTGTCGGTCTATTTGCCTGTGTGTCTATATTTGTGTGTAAATATTTGTGTTGTTATACATATATATGAACGTATATACATAATGGCCGTCCACTCATGACCGAGGAAGACCATTGCCGACCTTCAGGAACATTGTGCGCTCTAGGACTAACTTATGTTTTACATTTACGGCTCCGTTGGTGGCTAATGAGCCCTGCTTTTGACAAGCGTACACGACTGCAAACATTGAAGACCAAGCTTTCCCTATTCACCATACGAGCCGTGCGCTTTTGTGCAGCTCGTTTAAGTTCTTCACGCTGGATACGTGCTCTCTCAAAAGTGTCGATCCCCTCCTTAACCTGTTTCCTCCATCCGTGGCGATGACAGGCATTGTTCTCCCAGTCAGTGTTCTGCATATCACAGGCCTTTAATAAGGACTTGACACAGTCCTTAATTCGCAGCCTTGGTTTCTGCCGGAGTCTCCTCTGCATATAGCATCTGCTTAGAAATCCTGCTATCCTTCATTCTAATAAGTTGTCCAGTCCAACGTAACCGGTGCTGATGCACCATTGCCTCAATACTCATGATATCAGCTGTCCTCAGGAATCAGCGGTGTCTGGAATTTTTGAGGTCCTGCCAACATTGAGAATGTGCCTGAGACATCTCTGATAAAAGCGTTCAAAGAACCTTACCTGACGTTTGTACAGAGTCCATGTCTCACATGGGTAGAGGAGCGATGTCAGTACACATGCACGGTACACAGCAACTTTTGCTTGCCTTGCGATGCCATGCTGGGACCAGACACGAGACTGAAGAGACATGCATACATACGTACACACTTATACATATATTCTATGACCAGCAAGAGACATAGAATCATGAAGATGCACATCACGTTGGCTTTTCAATGTTATTGAATGCTGTGGCTCGTGTATTCACTTAATGAAACGTTTTTTTCTAATGATGCAATATCTCCTTTAATCAATTAAAAATTCGTTGCAAACAGCTGTAGTGAATTAACACATTATCAACTAGTTGGCACTTACATACATACATACATACATACATACATACATACATACATACATACGTATATATATACATACATACACACATACATACATACATACATACGTATGTATATACATACATACATACATACATACATAATACATATACCTACATACACATACATAAATACATACGTTCATACAACAATGGCATTCTGTCGATTAGCACGACGAGTGTTCCTGTCGATCCGATCGATGGAACAGCCTGCACGTGAAATTAACGTCCAAGTGGCTGAGCACTCCACGGACACGTGTTCCCTTAACGTGCTTCTCAGGAAGATTTTAAGTGACTCGGGGTCGAGTTTGAGGCTTTCCGATCGTGAGCCGGATTCCCTAACCATAAAGCCAAGTTCCTTTACATATATGTACCAAACTCATACACCTGCTTGTTGTTTAATACACCTGTCTTCGTCCTCTGCTTTTCCGTAAATTTCAACCGTATATATATATATATATATATATATATATATATATATATATATATATATATATAATTATGTGTATTTCTTCTATCTTAATGAATAAAAATTCTTCTGATAGAATAATTGGGTTAATAGAAACCAATGTAGCAAAGAACACAAAATAACTGTGGTTAGCTCCTGTTTTTAAGGCAGGAACTCCTTGAAATTTTGGGTATTTGAGTATATTTAAGAATTTAAGGATTGGAGAAAACGCATGTTATAATTGCATACTTTATTCCTACATATGTTTCAAAGGATTACAACCTGTGAGATCCATAGGGATCTTTGATATTAAAATTGTAACCTTCTCATCAGGGAAAGCATGGGAATCATCTTAAACGTAAGACATTATGACCAATTATGAAAACAATAGATGGATAAGGTTATGACTTGATTCATTTGAAAAAAACCGTTAGAGAATTGGACGCTGCCGGATAGTGGGTTGGACAACACATACCAATCAATGTGTAAGAGCGTACATGTATACATACATACACAGACACACACATATATATACATGCATACTGATACACACACACACACACATATACATGCGTATATGCGCATATACGCATACATACACATGTGCACCCGTATATACATATGTATACATATATATACACGCATATATATACACACACACACGTATATATACATATACATGCACACCTGTATATATACACACACTCATAGTCCACATTTATACGTATGCACATACGTACCTACGAATATACAAATATACACATGTGTGCGTGTCCCCCATATACACACATGTATCCATCTACATATACGTACATGTATAGATAGATATATATTCATGCACATACACATAGCTATACATCTACGCCTATTACCTAATCAAATAAACAGATTCGTATATACATATACATACATGAATACATACGCAAACACACGTATGTACATACATACATACATACATACAAATACATATACATATACATATATACATATATACATATATATATACACACATATATATATGTGTACGTATAAAAGAAAAAATAACTCAAGTGTTTTATATATACATACATACACACACCCACATACGTACAGAACTTAATAACGTATATAATATATGGTTTTATACAAATATAATCGGTCATAATGTCTTACGTTTTAAGATGATTCCCATGCTTTCCCTGATGAGAAGGTTACAATTTTTAATATCAAAGATCCCTATCGATCACACAGGTTGTAATCCTTTCGAAACATATGTAGGAATAAAGTATGCAATTATAACATGCGTTTTCCTCCAATCCTTAAATTCTTATATATATATATATATATATATATATAGTGAAACAAGGAAGAACAAACAAGTATCTTGTACTATAGCTTCGAGCCGACCAAAGCCTTGTGAGTTGATTTGGTGGACAGAAACTGAAAGAAGCCCGTTGTGTATATGTATATATATGTATGTGTGTATATGTTGGTGTGTCTGTGTTTGTCCCCCCAGTATCGCTTGACAACAGATGGTGGTGTGTTTACGTCCCCGTACTTTAGCGATTTGGCAAAAGAAATACTAGGCTTCCAAAGAATAAGACCTTGGGCCGATTTGTTCAGCTAAACACTTCAACGGAAGTATTCCAAAGAATAAGACCTTGGGCCGATTTGTTCAGCTAAACACTTCAACGGAAGTACTCCAGCGAGGCTGTAATTCAAAAACTGAAGCAAGTAGACGTTAACAAGCGAAAAATAAATAGATAATAGGGTGCGATTTTCAGAAAATTATTAGCTGTTATATCTAGCGTATTGAGAGCCGAGTGTGAAGTCTCCTCCACTATTTAGTAGTAATGATAATGTATAGCTAGAGGTTAATAGAGCAGCGCTAAAAGGTATTGGACAGACATTAAACAGATCTATTTTAGGAGACATGTCTATCTGTCTTAGCTCACGTAAGTGACGAACGGAGGTGCCAGATCTTCTGAGAATCTAATTATGTGTTATGAATTATCGAGTTAACCAAGAAATGATAATTCCTGTCATTGAGCGCTATGGAAGCATAAATCAGTAACGTTCATGCAAATATACATACATACACGCACACACACACACACATACATACAAACATACATACATACATACATACATATATATATATATATAGTATATATATATATATATATATATATATATATATATATATATATATATATATATATATATATATATATATATATATACGTACTAACATACATACGCACACATATATATATATGTATGTATATATATATATATATATATATATATATATATATATACATATATATGAAAAAATATATATATATGCATGTAC
>NC_142954.1:8809601-8814601 GCF_046866305.1 Octopus bimaculoides
GCATTTCTTCGATTATCCCTAGAGATCCTTCTGCATCTAGAGGATCACACCACTACCAGCCTTTTGTTTTTCGTATATGTGTGTGTGTGTGTGTGTGTGTGTGTGTGTGTGTGTTTGTGTGTCTATGTATGTATGTGTGTGTGTGTCTATGTATGTATGTGTGTGTACTTGAATATTATATATACATAATTTAAAACATCTATAAATCGCTATATACGAAATACATGCAAAACATTCAGGATACTTCTTAATAAATATATATGTTAATACAGTTATATATGTATATTATATAAGTAATTGTATTTTAATATATCTATAATTTACATAAACATACGCGCACACGTCAAACTTGTTTAGAACTAAACATATATCTCTCTCTATATATATGCATACATATATAGTTGTATATATGTGTACACTAATAGACGGATATTTTTTAATATGTCTGTTATTCTGTATGACTGTATATATATATATATATATATATATATATATATATATATATATATATATATATATATATATATATATATATATATATATATATATATATATATATATATATATATGTATATGTATATATATATATATATATGTATATGTATATATATATATATATATATATATATATATATGTATATATATATATATATATATATATATGTGTGTGTGTGTATGTGCGTGTGTATGTATATCTCACTGTCTATCTGTATATCTATCTATCATCTATCTATCTATCTATCTATCTATCAATGTACATTTACGTATTACATATATGTATATATATATACATTTATACATATGCATGCAAGACATGCATATATATACATATATACGTATACATGCATACATATATAAATCTATCTAACTATCTAAATATATATATATACATTATATATATGTGTGTTTATGTATTTTATGTATGTATATATATATAAATATATATATATATATATATATATATATATATATATATATATATATATATATATATATATATATATATATATATATATATATATATATATATATATATGCATTTAAGTGCCAAAGCACGAACCTCTCGGAACTTGAGTTTCCCTGTCACTCCGGTAGATATACAAATACTTACATATACATAAGACATATCTGTAATACAGTAATGTATACAAAATTACGTAAAATCCGACTTAATGAACACAAAAATTGCCTAAAAAAATTAAATTACCCCTTCAAACTAATAAATGATGGAATCATAAAAGCGACGAAACAGGGCAGCACCGTTTGCCAACACGCACACAGTCCTTGAGTGACTAACATTTTCCCATACTGTAAAAACAAACCTACTAATACATCTACACAGTCACAAAATAAGAGACCTTGTGGATGAACACCTCTTATGAAACAGAAAACGCCAGCCAAAAATACTTCAAAATATCTCGAAGGGCGAAATTCACATCAGAGAATCATTCAGAATTCTTCGTAAAAGAATGTGGAGATAGAAAGATATGGAACATATAACAACAAACTGCAAGGAAGAGAATCTGATGTACTGCCTTGCCCAAACTGCAAGGAGAATTGTATTGGCGAAACACACAATTCTCTTTGGCAACGTGCATCACGTTTCATTCCTAGTCACGAGTTCGGAAGAAAGACATCATCACTAGCTGCATACACTCCATACGCTTTTCACCAGATCACAGTAGAATTCCACCATTGTTTCGTATAAATCGGACATCGATTGCTGACTTGCAAACGTTCACGAAACATCTATAAAAGACTGAAACCTTAGTCTACTTGGACTGAATCTCACAGGTTATAACTCCTTTATGCGATAGAATCAATTTCTCAAATTGCTGGTGATTTCTGTTAATCGTAGCCATTGCTAAGGTATCACACCGTGGTGAAGCTTCAATGCTGGCTTTTATTACTTTAAAATTCTTGATTCACATGTGCGTCTGACCTTTCCACTCTTTTGGTGTCTCCTTATACAACCTGTTGCTTTCTCGATGCCGAACATACTCTACTTGTTCATCAAGAATAGTTGGCCAGTGTATTGCTTCTGATGTGAACCCAATATTTCCATGCAATGAGGAAAATAAGATCAAACAGAGTTACACTTCTGACTTCATACGACTTAAACCATCTAACCTAGGTAGTAGAAATAAGATTTACCAGCTTCTACTAGTCATTCACCTGAACGATGGTATGGTAGTGTACACACCCAATTATTTACACACATGCACTCACACACTTGCACTTACAGACACTTAAGTCACTGAGGAAGGTAAATATATATATATATATATATATATATAGACAAAGATATAAACGAAGGTAGGTACAGCAAAGTTATGTTGATACATACATTAACGGGAATATATAGATATATAGATGTGATTACAAATCGTTATATTCGTGGTCGCAGTGTAATATATAAATGCATATGTTCATACATATATATATGTCTGTTTATATATGTCTATGTATGTATGTATGTATGTATGTATCTATCTATATGTATATATATATATGCATACAGACACATACACACACACACACACACATATATATATATATATATACATATCTTTATATACATATATGTATATATACACACCTATATAGATAATATATATATACATATACGTCTACTCATGTATATATAAATATGTATGTATACTTATATATTTACATATCAATATATACATGTATATATATATATATATATATATATATATATATATATATATATATATATATATATATGTATGTACATACATATACATATTTGGATATATACATATATATATACATACATATATACACATGTATATATGAATATGCATATACAAATACGTATATATATATATATATATATATATATATATATATATATATATATATATATATATATATATATATATATATATAAGTATATATATATATGTATATAAGTAGGTAGTAGTCATATAAATTACGAAGATGATTAGTGATGACAGCTGTGCAACTGTAGGTTGTTACATTAGTGAACCCAGTCGTCTGCAAATTTCCTTTGCGTTTGAATTTTGGGGTAATGTGCTGTGAAACAGACGAAGCTGATATTACCGCCCCAGCCCCAGCCACTCGTGCATACTCTAACACACTCGTTCACACATACACCCACAAGTACGCTATATATATATATATATATATATATATATATATATATATATATATATATATATATATATATATATATATATACATATATATATATATATATATATATATATATATATATATATATATATATATATATGTATATATGTATGTGTATTATATATATATATATATATATATATATATATATATATATATATATATATATATATACTTATCTACATTTATCCTTCATAAGCTTTGTTTAACGTAAGCATTTCAGTGAAATAGCTTAACAATTGATTTGAATATTACAGAAGTTGTGTTTTCTTTTTTCTCTGGACATATTTTGGCTAATCGCGCGTCAAATATGCATTCTAGTTGCTATCTGATATGTTGAAATTTGGAATTTCACCATTGTATGAGCACTATCCTCGCTGATAAAGACCGAGATTTAAACAGATATTTGTCTGAAGCGGCCAGATACAAACATGAAAATGCTCACATATATTTACATGTATATACGCATAAAAAACATGTATCCATATAGGGACGTTCACACACTGTCACTTGGATTTATATATATACATGAGTGTATATATAGGTCGTTTTTCCCGAACCGTTCAGTTAAGTGGACATAAACAGACCGAGATATCAAGCGGTGTGAAGGACAAATACAGGCACAAAACATACAGACTCATAGTATCGACGTGCTTCCTTTAGTTTCCGCCTACTAAATCCACAAACAAGTCTTTGGTCAGACCGAGGCTGTAGCAGAAAATACTTGCTCAAGTTGCCCAGCAGTGGGAATGAACGCAGAATACTGAATGTTGGGAATAAAACGTCTTACCATAGAGTGAATCTTGTGACATGTATACATGTTGGCACTCCGTTGCTCACGACGTAGAGGGTTCCAGTTAATCTGATCAACGGAAAAGCCTGCTCGTGAAATTAACGTGCAAGTGGCTGAGCACTCCACAGACACGTGTACCCTTAACGTAGTTCTCAGAGGATATTCAGTGTGACACAGTGTGACAAGGCTGACCCTTTGAATTACAGGCACAACAGAAACAGGAAGTAAAAGTGAGAGAAAGTTGTGCTGGAAGAGTACAGCAGGGTTCGCCACCATCCCTTGCCAGAGCCTTGTGGAGCTTTAGGTGTTTTCACTCAATAAACACTCACAACGCCAGATCTGGGAGTCGAAACCACGATCCTATGACCGCGAGTCCGCTGCCCTAACCACTGGGCCATTGCGCCTCCACCATATATACATACATACATAGATACAGCAATTTTCCTCCCTTTGAGCATGTCAAAACATATCCCTTTTTTTGAGAAAATAAGATACATGATAGATGATACATGAATCTTGCATTTCGAAGTACGCGCCAAATTACAGCCAAATTAGCCATTATGTTTTTTTACTTTTTATTCTTCTTTAGTCGTGACTTTTATTTTTCAATAAACGAACTTCTATATAAATTCTCTCAGTGTTTATTTCTACAAAACAGAAATTAGCCGGCCTGGAGTTATAATAAAAGACGCTTGGCCAAAGTCCGCACAGTGCAACTGAACACAATACAACCTGGTTACAAAGCAAGCTTCTGAACCACACGGCCGTGCCAACACCTATAAAGAAAAGACCTATAGTTAAGAAGGATTACGTGAATAATAGCAAGATTTTAGCCAGTCTAAATACTAAGTTCTTATCGTTAAATAGTTAATGTTTATTTTTTTCTGTGTGAACGGGTTTGAATAGGCTATGTGTTATATATATAAAAGGAGAGAAAATAGAAAAAGGCAGATAAATATAAATAAAAGAAGCATACTAGAATATCCCGCAGTGAATACGAACGCAGAGTTAATGAAATGGTGAATTA
>NC_142954.1:8827101-8834601 GCF_046866305.1 Octopus bimaculoides
ATCCCCTCGTCTGACTTAGTCTTCCTGATTGGATTTCATAGCCGCAAACTGAAACATGTCCATCATACGTATATATCTCATTCATTTTTTTTATTTTGTTCTTCGGCCATGCACAGTCACAACCTCATAGAATTTTAGTCGAACGAATCGAATGTGCCTTCAGTAGAAAGGATTATTATTATTATTATTCAGTAGTTTTATTTTTATAACGTGCTTTCACTTCACTACCGAGCGCAGCTCTGTGCGCCTTGGGTATGTGCTGTGGTTTGCTGTGATGCTCTTATGGTTACTGTATTGAAAGTGTTTTACGTAGGATGTGTGCAGTGTCCAGTAGTGCAATTTTCTGTGTGTTATATATATTTGTAAGTCCTGGTGTTTTTGTTATGTATTTGTCTGAATATTTTTTTTATTATACCTAAGGCACCTACTATGATAGGAATTGTTTCTGTTTTTAGATTCCACATTCGAGTTATCTCTATTTCCAGGTCTTTGTATTTTGAAAGTTTTTCCATTTCTTTTAGAGAAACGTTGTCATCTGCTGGTATTGATACATCAATTAGAAAGCATTTTTTTTCTTCATGATCTTTGACAACTATATCTGGTCTATTTGCCTTAATTTCTCTATCTGTGTGTATTGGCATATCCCAGAGTATGGTTGCTTTCTCGTTTTCTGTGACCTTTTCTGGCGTGTGTTTATACCATCTTTTTTCTGTTGCTATTCCATAATGTTGGCATAGCTTCCAGTGTATATAGGTCCCAGCTCTGTCGTGTCTGTGAATATATTCCTTCTTAGCCAGGACTGGGCAGCCAGAGATAATATGATTTATTGTTTCTTGTCGATCTCCACATATTCTACAGTTACTTGTTATATTTCTTTTCATTATGTGTTTTTGGTAATTTCTGGTGGGGAGGCTTTTGTCTTGTGCAGCAATTATTATTATTATTATTTTATGTTTGACTTTTGTTTTGCATTTGTACTACAAGTTGGATCCAAGTCTCACCCAGAGACCTCAAGAGACAACAAGTTAGAAGTTCATGTAGGTGTTATGCCTAGGGTACCATATATTTGGATTTGTACAGTTTTGTTCAAGTGAATGTTTAAGAAACCATAAGAAAATTATGTTTGCTTTAAAATTTGAGATCACATAGACAGTATTTTACGTAGGATATGGGCAGTTCCCATGAGCACTTATTATTATTATTATTATTATTATTATTATTATTATTATTATTATTATTATTTTTTTATTATTTTTATTATTATTTACTTCTTCCTTCCTTTTCCCTTCTTTCTGCTTTTCATCTTTCTTCTTTTCTTGACTATTAACTCCTCCTCCTCCCCCTCCCCTCCCCTCCCCTCCCTCATCCTCATCCCCCCTTTGCTGCTGTTGTTGTTGTTGTTGTTGTTGTTGTTGTTCTTCTTCTTCTTCTTCTTCTTCTTCTTCTTCTTCTTCTTCTTCTTCTTCTTCTTCCAAATATTTCATTTTCATTAGGTGAAACTAAGTGGAAAATATACTTTTTTTTTCTTAATACAGAACTTCTAAAGTACATAGAGAAAAAAATATAAATTTGTGTATTAATTTTCTCCGTTTGGGAAAAAAATAATTGAATTTACATAGCAAAAAAAAAAATTCATTTTGACCACTCGTAAATAAAAGAAACGTCTACAGCATATATAAACTCAGCCATCTAATAATAAAAAATAATTCATGAAAAAACAGACAACTATGCAGACGTTACACACACACACACACATTCGCGCGACGCGCGTACACACACGCGCACACAAAGACACACAAACCAACACACACAATGGTAATATCAGGTCTTCATCAGAATATATTTATTTCACAAATAGCAAATAATGATTTTCTGACAGAAAATAATATAATTTTCAATAATTAAAACGACTCAAATAAGGACAACAACAAAAACAACAACAACTACGGTGATAATAACATATGGATGCATAGACGCACGCACGCCCTCTACACACACACATGCACGCACATACATGCATAAACACTCGCGTATACATGAACCTGTGACAATGAATGGAAGAAGGATTGGAGGCTCAGAATTTAGCAAGAGTGGAAATGTTGCAAGTAATGTTCTTTCTCTGTTATTATTATAAATTGATGGGCTTTATATATAAATCGTGTAGCGAAGAACAAGCCCGCTTGGCAGTGCTGAATGACAATCACAAGTGCTTCTGTATCTCAGTTATTTATCTAATACATATTTATCTAACACGAAGTAAAGTATCTTATCTCTTCCTTTCGAAAACTCTGAATGTTTCCCTATACCCCGACAGAGTGATTGCAGGAAGTTTTGGCCACTGTGTGAAATAACACACCGCTATTCATCAGGTAAAAAGAGTATAAAATATTATGTACGATAATGAAACACGAAATGTCTTTGAATAAAGAGGCCCACTTGGCGTGTTAAGTTATTTCATAGATTCATACAACAATACTTGAATGAATGAATGAATGAATAGGAGTAGCAAAAGAAGGAAAAGAAGAAAGAGAACACAAGGAAGAAGATGGGGAGGAAGAAGGATAATAATAATAATAACAATAATAATAATAATAATAATAATAATAATAATAATAATAATAATAATAGTAGGTGCCTTAGATATAATTAAAAAATATTCAGACAAATACATAACAAAAATACCAGGACTTACAAATATATATAACATACAGAAAATTGCACTACTGGGTACTGCACACATTCTACGCAAAATACTTTCAATACAGTAAACATAAGAGCACCACAGCAAACCACAGCACATACCCAAGGCGCACAGAGCTGCGCTCGGTAGTGAAGTGAAAGCACGTTATAAAAATAAAACTACTGAACAATAATAATAATAATAATAATAATAATAATAATAATAATAATAATAATAATAAGAAGAAGAAGAAGAAGAAGAAGAAGAAGAAGAAGAAGAAGAAGAAGAAGAAGAAGAAGAAGAAGAAGAAGAAAAGAAGAAGAAGAAGAAGGAGAAGAAAAGAAGAAGATGATGAAAAAGAAGATAAAGAAGCATTTGTGTTAGCTATTGATGCTGGTGTAGGGTCTACAGTGGCTGTACAGTCCCATACTCTGGAGGGGCAGTCACGTATGTAACGACTGTATTTGAAGAAGTTCTCTACTGGCACTACTGGCTTTAACTTTCTTCCAGTGCGCTTTTCGTTGGTGCGAAGTTCCAGTTTCTCTTCTCCTCGCTTCATCCGCTTTCGCAGTATGTGTCACCAGCGTGGGCGATTATTTTTTACCAACGTGGGAGATCATTACCGGCGATCGGCAAACGGCACAAAAGCGCCAAGACGACTTCATCTTCGTTTCAAGGACATCTGCAAGAGAGATATGAAGTCTATAGGTCCCGACACCTTCAAACGGGAGGAGATCACAGCTGATCATTTATGCTGGAGAAAAATATTACGAAGAGTTGGACATCCCTGAATACATCTCAAATTTGAATTATATCCCTTAATACATCTCAAATTTCAATAAATAAGGTAGAAATGAAAAAATAAACAATGGGGAATGCCAGAATTTACGAGAGGACATGAAATGGTATAAAGAGAAAAATACCTCGCCAAAACCCACCAAATTAAAGATCATATTCTGTGGTACCTAACGTTTGAGAACAAAATCTTTTAAAAGTATGTCGGATTTTAAGAGGACACATGAAAAGGAATAAACAAAAATACCTCACCAAATATCATCCAAATAAAAGATAATGTCCTGTGGTACCTAGCGTTTGTGAACAAAATCTTTGAAAAGTATGTCGGATTTTAAGAGGACACATGAAAAGGAATAAACAAAAATACCTCACCAAATATCATCCAAATGAAAGATAATGTCCTGTGGCACCTAGCGTTTGAGAACAAAATCTTTTAAAAGTATGTCGGATTTTAAGAGGACACATGAAAAGGAATAAACAAAAATACCTCACCAAATATCATCCAAATAAAAGATAATGTCCTGTGGTACCTAGCGTTTGTGAACAAAATCTTTGAAAAGTATGTCGGATTTTAAGAGGACACATGAAAAGGAGTAAACAAAAATACCTCACCAAAAATCCTCCACATGAAAGATTATGTTCTGTGGTACCTAGCGTTTCTGATCCAAATTTTTTAACCCACAATTCGATGATGGTGTCAAGGAAAAAATAATTAGAGAAAACATTGTTTACCATTTTTCGTGCTGATGTATCGATTAATCAGCAGACAACTGCAGGTTTCTGCAAATGGTAAATATTAATTAACACGCTTGTAAAATAGTAGAAAAATTTTAACTAATAATATATTAGTCGGAAACATTTATTGACTGCACTCGTAGATGTCAATGCATTCATATAAATCTCATGTATTATTTTGTTATGTATTACAATCGAAATATATAGAAAAGAAAACAACATGTGTGTGTGAGTGAGGGAGTGTGTGTACGTATGTGTGTGTGTGTAAATATATGCGTAATATTCGCACATACAAATATACATATATGTATATTCATACATTCACACATTCTAACATATGTATGCTCGTATCATTTTATATATGCATGTATCTCCCTTACACACACACACACAAACACACACACACACACACACATATATATATATATATATATATATATATATATATATATATATATATATATATATATATATATATATATATATATATATATATATATACATACATTTATATACATGCATAAGCATATATGTATAGGCATATATATATGTGTGTATATAGATATATAGAGAGAGATACAGAGAACGAGAGAGAGAGAGATACAGAGAACGAGAGAGAGAGAGATAGAGGAACATATATATATATAGATAAAGTGATATAGCTATATTCACACACACACACACACATATATATGTATATAAATATATATATATATATATATATATATATATAAATATATATATATATATATATATATATATATATATATATATATATATATATGTATATATATATATATGTATATATATATATATATATATATATATATATATATATATATATATATATATATATATATATATATATGCATATTTATATATATATATATATATATATATATATGTATGAAAATATGTATACACATATAAACACATATATGTCCATATATATATATATATATATATATATATATATATATATATATATATATATATATATATATATATATATATATATATATATATATATATATATATATATATATATATATATATATGTATATATAAATATATATGAATATGTATGGCTGTATATAAATGTACGTGTTTAAATGTATATAATTATCTACACACATACACACATATATTCCTCCATATGCAAATATATACTATACTGGTAGGGGGGTAGCCGCCCTACACACAGAGAGGCACACAGACACACTCACACACTCTGACATCTGTACACATACATACACATAACTTTTACTCCTGCGCATTCACATAAATATATACAACCGTACACAATGCTTATATACATGTATATACAGTCACGTCTATGCAAATATACGTAGATATATCTACTTCAAGTTTCTGTGTCAAAGAATATGTACACCCAGACTCTACTCTAAATATGTGATCTCCGGAATTGGCATCATTTCACTTGTTTGTTTCATCCAAGAGTAACTGGTCAAGCCAGTTTAGTCAGCTGTAAATCTGTACCGGCCAGGAACTGGTGCAGCTCCTTGTTTCCTTCCAAATGTCACACCCCTGGATGTTCTGCAGCAACAAGTGTTGGAAGGGCAGGAGGGCGCTATGTTTGTTCGCGACCACAGTCACACAAAATACTTAGCGACACAATGGTATAATACCATTTCATTCTCACTCGCGAGTGACGGGTGGCTATACTGTGCTCTAATGCATTCTTTCCTCCGTTTCTCTTTCGGTAGGCTTGACCAGTTACTCTTGGATGAAACACTCCTGCGCCTATATATATATATATATATATGTGTGCCATAAATATCGCCATCCGTTTAGAGAAAAAATTGTAGTTTAGAATCAGTAGTTCTTTGACTGCTATTTCAAAATTTTCAGTATGTTGGACAAGCAACTCAATGTTAATCCCTGTATATTTATGATTATATATATATATATATATATATATATAGAGAGAGAGAGAGAGAGAGAGAGAGCTGTGTGTGTATGTGTGTGTGTGTGATTATGTGTGTGTGTGTGTGATTATGTGTGTGTGTGTGTGTGATTATGTGTATGAGTGCGTGTGTGTGTCCTGCCAAAGATCTGGAATGATATTTAATATTGTGTTATATCTGTGTGAAACGCAGAGTCTATCACAAAAGGTCACCAGAATCATTGACGATGCTGCCCAAAAGAAAGTTTGTTGTAATACTAAAGTCACATGAGAACTACAATATATATGTGCACAGCATTAAAATTGAGGAATTCTCGAAGAATATTGCAATGAGTTAATAGATCGTGCAAGCACAATAAACATACTTTGAATTTACGAGAAAACTCATATACCGTGTACTGTTTGTCCAGGCCAGCTGTTCAGATGATGCAAATGTATACTCACATCTGTTGATTATATATATGCATATATATATATATATATATATATATATATATATATATATAAACAATATATGAGTATATGCATATATATGTACATGTATGTGTATATGTTCATCCACATGTACACATAGATACATAACTGGGTACATGACGTGGCAAAAGAACAAGGACAAAAATGGTAAACAGGGTGCAACAAACAAGCAGGCCACATAGAAACATCCCTTCATCAGCTGCCACCATTAAAACTCCGGCGTTTCGAAGAATTAAGGCAGTACGCATCGTTAAAATGGTTCTTCCCACGAACACAAATTAAATTGTTTTCGTGGAGGGTAGTGGCGGACGGAAAACAAGACAGGAAAACGAAACGGTGAAATAAACAAACAAAAAGGCTGTACAGCCAGACATATATATATATATATATATATATATATATATATATATATATATATATATATATATATATATATATATATACATATGTGCGTGTGTGTGTGTGTGGAGTAGTGTGTTAAGTGCTTGGATATAACTATATTCTATAGATTAGCTTTGATTTTAATCGATTTCAATAAGAAATTAACTAAAGGGCAGATCTTTCAGCATAAAATACCCGGCATAAATTTACACATTTTCTACGGGGTCCGCTCTGCCGTTCGAAGCCCTGTGATTGCCGGTAATTATTCTACGGTGCACGAATATCGAGAGCAAACTTTTCAGTTACGGATTTAATCTTGCAGTCTTAAAATCAGTATCTTTGTTATACATATATATATATTTATGTGTGTATATATATACATATATATATATATATATATATATATATATATATATATATATATATATATATATATAAATATAAATCAAACTAAGTGCCAGGGCCTGCTATCAGCTTTTGTTCTTAAACAAATTCCTAATTGTGTATT
>NC_142954.1:8867101-8889601 GCF_046866305.1 Octopus bimaculoides
GATACATGCACAAAAAAACACACAGAGACACATATGTGTGTGCGGTGTGTGTGTGAGTATACGTCTGTGTTTATACATATTAATATCTGTATAAATTCATATACATTTATTCATGCGTATATATAGCCACTTCCATGCACAGATGTATATAGAACCACGTACACCATACATTACTTTGAATGATCACAAAATCAATTTCTGTATGAAGTTAAATGTAGTTTAATCAATCCGACCAAAACCGACAGAAGTACAATTATTAAAGCCATCCTAGGTTAACACACAGAGAACAAAATATGCAAGTTCGCTTAAATTATATGTATATAGCATCACGAACAGCGTATGTTATATTACATGTCCACAAGACAAATTTCTGTACAAACGTAAATTGATTTTAAACATTCCTTCGAAAGCCAAGTTATTTAGAATTAGTAAACGTATCCTAGGTTTACATTCAGAGAACAAAATATGCAATTTCCTTTACACTATCTGATAACTGTACGTCTGTAATAAAATGGTTTAGTGAAATATGTTACAAACAGCATTTAAATTCCGGGCGATTTGAGATTATATATATTTAATCTATGACGAAACATTTCTGCAACACATCCGTAACAAGATCGCATCAATTAATGAATCTAAAATTATGATCTTTATGCATGCAATGAAAATTCCCCCTTTTCGTTTGATAACTTATCCTGGGCTGAACAAAAATATGTGAGTCTTATTTGTTTGATGCTTTGGTGGAATTACATGACAATACCGATTTTGACGAAAATATTGAGATTTCCTTTGGGGATTTCTATGTAAAACTAACATTGCTCTGTGAAGGAGTTTATATAAAGAATGATAGACGTATAATCCCAGCATAACATAATGGCCTTGAACCTCGTAGATTTAGAAAGAGAAAAAACTGCGTAGATTTTGAAAGAGAAAAAAACTGATATAGATTTTTAGATGAGATTTAAGCACCACACTTAGTTTAGGTATCGGCTTTGTTATCACGTTATATTTTGAAGCGGATACATTGTACGTTACGAAGAAAAAAAAAAGATTAATGAAAGTCTGTTTTATTCACAAACAAAACTTCCTCTGTAAGGAAGTTTATACAGAGACGATGGATGTATTGATGTTGTTGTTGTTGGCACTCCGTCGCTTACGACGTCGAGGGTTCCAGTTGATCTGATCAACGGAACAGCCTACTCGTGAAATTAACGTGCAAGTGGCTGAGCACTCCACAGACAAGTTTACCCTTAACGTAATGCTCAGGGATATTCAGCGTGACACAGTGTGACAAGGCTGACCCTTTGAGTTACAGGTACAACAGAAACAGGAAGTAAGAGTGAGAGAAAGTTGTGGTGGAAGAGTACAGCAGGGTTCGCCACCATCCCCCTGCTGGAACCTCGTGGAGCTTTAGGTGTTTGCGCTCAATAAACACTCACAACGCCCGGTCTGGGAATCGAAACCGCGATCCAATAACCACGAGTCCACTGCCCTAACCACTGGGCCAATGCGCCTCCACTGGACGTATAGTCTTCGTATAACATGAAGAATGAAGAGCTGAGTAGATTTAGAAAGAGAAGGAAAAACCGATATAAATTCTTAGAAAAGCTTATTTAAGTGGTACATTTTATTCAGACTGAAGCATAGATAATTTCTTGAATATAACTTTAGATGTCTTCCGCACATAAGAACAATTTAATGAAAAATATGTATTTAATCCATACCCACCCATCTTTTCGAAGAAATTTAAATACCGACTTTGGAAAACATGTACCCTAGTTATAGTCATGTGGAGGGCACATTCAAAAGTGTTTTGAATTACTATAATGAAATATTTATAATATCATTTTTACTTCTAAAACTTAATACCTGTAGCAAGGTTTTCAACCTTAAAATGGCCAGGGGAATATATATAGGCGTAGGAGTGGCTGCGTGGTAAGTAGCTTGTTAACGAACCACATGGTTCCGGGTTCAGTTCCACTGCATGGCACCTTGGGCAAGTGTCTTCTACTATAGCCTCGAGCCGACCAAAGCCTTGTGAGTGGATTTGGTAGACGGAAACTGAAAGAAGCCCGTCGTATATACATATATATATATATATGTATGTGTGTCTACATGTTTGTGTATCTACATGTTTGTGTGTCTGTGTTTGTCCCCCACAACATCGCTTGACAACCGATGCTGGTGTGTTTACGTCCCCGTAACTTAGCAGTTCGGCAAAAGAGACCGATAGAATAAGTACTAGGCTTCCAAAGAATAAGTCCTGGGGTGATTTTCTCGACTAAAGGCGGTGCTCCAGCAGAGCCACAGTCAAATGACTGAAACAAGTAAAAGAGTAAAAAAGTAAAGAGTATACCATATTACAATGGCATATAAATTGTGCCATAGAGAAACGTACTATGGCTTAATTTATACATAGTTTACTTCCTTCTCACATATTGATAAGGATTATGTAAAACTAATATCTTTCTACGTTCCCATAAATATCAGTATTTTTGATAGAAATACTATCGAAAGCCAAACGTTTTGTGAAACATTAACAAGTTCCCTCAACAGTATAAGCTGTAAGAAACTAGACAAACGTAACAACATACTGACGTTCTTCCTGTATCTCCATTACGTCAGCATGTTCGCCTTCATATCAAATGGCTATGGAGACCGCTAAAGGTATGTGTTAAAGTAGAATAGATCCAGACAGTAAAACGTGAATTAAATAAACTGAAGCAATAGAGCTCAAACATAAACGAAACAAAATAAAAGAGCACTTCGCAACCTCGTACATTCAAGTTCAGTTCCACATTAGGCAAGTAAAATCCCTTACAATCCCGGGTCAACGAAGGGCTTGTAAATAAATAGGGTACACAAAAATTGTAGAAAAACCCGAGATATATGTGTGTGCGGTGTGTGTGTGAGCTTATAAAAGCGTGTGTCTCTTTGCCAGTTTTTAGCCCACAAAACAACTTGGGAAGCGATGTTGGTTTGCTTACGCCTACTTAAATTCCGGTCTCCTCAAAAGCCCTCCAAAATAATTAGTAATTTAAAGGTGCGCACTTTAAAATAAGTACTCGGTTCGATTTGTTCAAATAAAACCATTTGAAGCGTTTAATGCTGGGACCTTTAAGACTCCAGCATGGACGCCCGCCAATCACTGAAACAGGTAAAAAAAAAAAATTATACGTTCACATATATATATATATATATATATATATATATATATATATATATATATATAGATATGTGTGTATATAAACATATATATATACTTATATATATGTATAAATGTATATATATATATATACATATATATGTACATATATATATATATATATATATATATATATATATATATATATATATATCAAAAAGCACTTGGAAATGGATGCGTGGGGTTCAATCATATAATAATATAAATAATATATATATATACATATATATACATACATATATGTACACACATATAAGTATGTAAGTATATACAAATATGTATGTATATATGCATATATATATATATATATATATATATATATATATATATATATATATGTTATTTATATATACATATATACATATACAAACATATATTTGTATTTATATTTATGTATATATGTATATATATATACATTTATATATGTATGTATGTATATATATATATATATATATATATATATATATATATATATATATATACATATATATATATAGATATGTGTGTATATAAACATATATATATATACTTATATATATGTATAAATGTATATATATATATATATATACATATATATGTACATATATATATATATATATATATATATATATATATATATATATATATATATATATATATATATATATATATATATATATATATATATGTTATTTATATATACATATATACATATACAAACATATATTTGTATTTATATTTATGTATATATGTATATATATATACATTTATATATGTATGTATGTATATATATATATATATATATATATATATATATATATATATATATATATATATATATATATATATACATATATATATATATATATATATATATACATATATATATATATATATATATACGGAATTGTGCTTTAATTTATTCGTCAAAAAAAAAGTATTGTTTGATGTAATGCCGGTTTGCAAAACTACAACATTTGCGATAAAAGGCAATTGCTTGATCTTATCGAAAACAAAATATAAGAATAATTTAGTTTCCTTTATAAATGCCTACTGTGACATGAGTTTCGACCTATTTCTATTTTATTAGGTTAGCAAAGCTGATTGTGTACTGACCTTGTCATTGTGTTCAGTTTTTTGAAGTTTCTTTTTCTCTGTGGACCTATCAGAATAGTTTATGTTCTTTCTATTAAAACAACCTATACGTTCTTTGCTATACGGTTTTATAGATATATATACACACACATATATATTTACATCCGTATATATATATATATATATATATATATATATATATATATATATATATATATATATATATATATATATACATATATAAATATATATGTATGTATATGTATATATGTATATATATATATATATATGTAGAGAGCGAGAGAGATAAAATAGGTAGATAGATATATATATGTATACATATTGATTATATATATATTGATTTTGGTTGTTGGGAGCATTTTTTTTCCATTTTGTCTTTCTTGTTCCCAACGCTGTAGTGCAACGAAATGGCGGATTTAGCAAAGTACAACTACGCCAAAATAATATCCGAATTAAATAGTTTGCAGCTAAGTGAGTTTGCAGTAGCAGCGCAAGTAAATCTTCTTTACTTTATTCTGATGTTAATGAATCTAATTCGTCATTGTCACCACTAACAATATCTAGAATTTGTCCGCGTCGTTTAGAAGCCCCCTCTGTGATGCCAACATAGGAACGTAAGCAAAATGTTTTATTTGTGTATATGATATTTATGTACATGGAATCTTTTATTTATTTATTTTTTTGTTGCAGCGCCTGAGTGTTTGCAATATTCATTCTTTTCCTGCTAATGTTTCTATAGACTCAATGCGCTTTTACGTTGTCGGTGCGCTACATTTGATACTAGGATGGTACAATGACCTGGCGCTAGCAAGTTTTTTGAGCGGCGCCCAGTCTTTTGTATCATGTATATATAAATAAATATATGAGGTGCGTTGAAAAAATATCCGACTTTATTTTTTCCGGTACAACAAATTCCGAATAGTTAAACTCGTCTGGATGCGGGTGATGCTACCCTTTATGTACAAGCGTGCATATTTTCGCGCAAGTAGGCTCTGTCAATTCGTGGCTGTTTTGCGTAGAGTATAGGCGTGTAACGAATGCTCTCTGAATTTTCGTTTCCCTCGAACTCATCGAGCAGTGGTATTTCATGTAATGTTTGCACGAGCTTTTGATATTCAAGCTCAAACCATCCATAAGTTTCAGAAGGCCCTTGGCGATGATGCCAAGGTCAAAACTCAGATCAAGGTGTGGTACAGCAGCTTCAAACATGGCTGCATCGCAAAGGAAGCTTAGACACACTCAAGCAGGCCAAACCTCAAGCTGAAAGTAGGAGCCGATTAGAATAGTTTGGCGAATAATCAAGGAAGACCGTTGAGTAACAATCCAGGAATAACAACAGGATCAATGCATTCCATTTTAACGGAGGATTTGTACATGCGCAGAGTATGGGCGAAGTCCGTCATCAAGGTGCTGAGTGAGCAGGAGAAGGAATTCTGCATAGACATCGCTCAGGACATGCTGGACTGTGCAAATCACGTCTCAGGTGAAGACTACTATAACTGGTGATGTGACATGGGTTTATGGTTTCTGAACGAAGCATGCGGTCATCTAGCGTGAAAACGAACATCCGACGCATTACAGGTCTGTGATCGAGGAACTGAGTACGCTTCTCCACTAAGAAATGGAAATTTATCCCCTGTAACGTATAGAGACGAAGTCTCCGGATCCTATACCCTTGTGGCTCTGGAAATACGATGCTGTTTGAGGCCTGATGCTGAGAAGCTCACATCCATTAACACTTACGTCTCCTAAAATCCTTGACAATCAGACTGCCTTTGGCTGAAGTAGGCTGGGTTGGTGTCAATAAGGCATGCGCATAAGAGGGTGCTGGGGAGGGCGCACGAAAACAGACTTAGATACCCCCAAAACTCCAACACTCAGGAACCATGTTTTCCATAAACCCGACCTAGAAATCTCCTTTTTCCCATGTGTGCGTGTGTGTGTACTTAAGACCTCCTTCAAGTCATTCAATCAATTCAAATTTATCTTTATGTCTGTAGTTCGAAAATGTGGTGAAGAGGCTTAATCGATTTTCGGGCTTCAGTTGGGATTCATCAAGAGTGTGTGCACCATTTGAGCAATTACCGAGGAACAAGTAGCCAGTCCTTTTATATACGCAGAAAATCAATTAGCTCCAGAAAATTGGAATCATTCATTTGCATCCTATAAACGTTTAACGCTTTATTTAATATCCGATGAACTTGCAGTTAAACGTAGTTGCAGGAACGGCTATGTTTTTCGTAAATAATTGATCCTAGTAAAACTCAGGATAAAAACTAGTCTAAGACAAAAAATTGTTGCTAAATTCGGAAAATGAATTCAAATTGAATACCGATTCAGTGGATTCGGAGAAAGTACGGAGAAAATATTTAAAGGATTAATAGGGTACCTTTGGTAACCATGATGATTTGTTGGTTAAATATCAAGGGCCGATTTCCTGCTCTTATAATGCTCTCTCGTGAGTATGTCTAATTGATATCATGCTTCATGATCTCTGATGATCGTGAGGAAGTGAACTCAAAAGTTTTCCACATGGGAAAAAGGAGATTTCTAGGTCAGGTTTATGGAAAACATGGTTCCTGAGTGTTGGAGTTTTGGGGGTATCTAAGTCTGTTTTCGTGCCCCCTCCCCAGCACCCTCTTATGTGCATGCCTTATTGACACCAACCCAGCCTACTTCAGCCAAAGGCAGTCTGATTGTCAAGGATTTTAGGAGACGTAAGTGTTAATGGATGTGAGCTTCTCAGCATCAGGCCTCAAACAGCATCGTATTTCCAGAGCCACAAGGGTATAGGATCCGGAGACTTCGTCTCTATACGTTACAGGGGATAAATTTCCATTTCTTAGTGGAGAAGCGTAGACCTTGCTAAAACCACAATGCTATGTACCCCTCAATATTTCTGAGGTGAACTGGCAGAATCGTTAGCACGCCGGGCGAAATGCTTAGTGCTATTTCGTCTGCCGTTACGTTCTGAGTTCAAATTCCACCTAGGTCGACTTTACGTGTTATCCTTTCGGGGTCGATTAAATAAGTACCAGTTACGCACTGGGATCGATGTAATCAACTTAATCCCTTTGTCTGTCCTTGTTTGTCCCCTCTATGTTTAGCCCCTTTGGGCCGTAAAGAAATGAATATTTCTCAGTTCATATATGAAGGTGAGCTGGCAGAATTTTTAGCACGCCGGGCAAAATGCTTAGCGGCTTTAGTTCTGAGTTCAAGTTTACTGAGGTTGACTTTGCCTTTCATTCTTTCGGGGGTCAATTAAATATGAATCGGTTGAGCACTGGGGTCGATGTAAGCGACTAACTCACGCCCCGAAATTACTGGCGTTGTGCTAGGATTTGAAACCAATTTCTGGTCTCGTGCAAAAAGTCAAAACCAGTATTTCTAAGCTGACAGGATACTGCTGATTATTAAATTGTCACAAGGCAACTTATAGTGCATTATATTCTCTCCTCTTCTCTCTTCTTCTTTATGATATCTCTTTAAGCGTAAATGCCAGTTAAGTTATACTTGGGACGACATAACAGAAAGAACAGTGAGTGCATATAAACTTTGACAGGTAGGCTACATGAGAACGGAATTAACGCAATATATAACCGACATTATATAAAATCGGATAAACTAATCCATTAATAAGCTATAACAGCCACAAAAATACACTCGATCCAATGAAGTTCTGTAATAAATTTCATAGCATGAGTTTAATGCGAATTAAATACGAAAATAATATAAAATGATTTCGAATGCTATGTTGTCTCTAAGGGTTAACTCCGAATATAAAGCACGTCTCTTACAGCTACCGTGCAAAATGAATATATATTTAATAGAGATCGTTCGGTCAATGACTTTCATATTGAAGTCTTACGTTCCTTCTACACATCAACACAATATCTAACGTACACGAACTCTATAAAGTATACGCATGAGTTGTGGGTAAAAAAAACGCGGGGAAAATAAATTTGAATGTGAACACAATTGTGAACGTACGGATATTTATTGTTAAGAATAAGATCAAAACAATTAGGATCCTAAAAGCACAGAACGAATACACATTGCCATATATATATATATATATATATATATATATATATATATATATATATATATATATATATATATATATATATATATATATATATATATATATATATATATATATATATATATATATATATATATATATATATATATATATATATATATATATATATATATATATATATATATATATATATATATATATATATATATATATATATATATATATATATATATATATATATATATATATATATATATATATATATATATATATATATATATATATATATATATATATATATATATATATATATATATATATATATATATATATATATATATATATATATATATATATATATAAGGCGCAGGAGTGGTTGTGTGGTAAGTAACTTGCTTACCAACAACATGGCTCCAGGTTCAGTCCCACTGCGCGACACCTTGGGCTAGTGTCTTCTACCATAGCCTTGGGCCGACCAAAGCCTTGTGAGTGGATTTGGTAGACGGAAACTGAAAGAAGCCCGTCGTATATATGTATATATATATGTTTGTGTGCCTGTGTTTGTCCTCCCAGCATCGCTTGACAATCGATGGTGGTGTGTTTACGTCCCCGTAATCTAGCGGTTCGGCAAAAAGAGACCGATGTAATAAGTACTACTCTTACAAAGAATAAGTCCTGGGGTCGATTTGCTCGACTAAAGGCGGTGCTCCAGCATGGTCGCAGTCAAATGATTGAAACAAGTAAAGAGTAAAGAGTATATATATATATATATATGTATATATATATGTATATATATATATATATATATATATATGAGAGAGAGAGTTACCCATACGACAGCTAAATTTGGAATTATCATTCAACCAACATAGGTGATATCAGAAAATATGATATACATACCATAGTTATGATTTAAATTTTATCAACTGTTTTGATTCTTCAATAAAATAATGAAATGAATGCTAATTATTGGAAGAAAAATATTTATTAATTTTAAATATAAATTAAATAAAGCAATTATTTCATTTGTATAGCTCTTTCCATAACTATTATGTTAATTTACCTATCTTTTCGATTTTCTCTGTGATTTTTTCCCTCACACTGTCTGGGTAGCATTTTAACTCATTGTCTGCCACTAAGTCTTATTTTTGCACTAATCTTGCACCTTCTTTGCTTACTCTATCTGTATCACTCTTTTACTGTCGTTTCTTGCTTCTCCTTTCAAATATTTGGAACTCACTTCATTGTTAACAGATAACAGCTGTAAAACTGTGCCGATTCTTTCCGCAACCACGCGTGAGGAATATAACGCTAACAATAACGAGTTTACGTATTTAAAATACGGGAATATTTGTTCTGATCTTTAAATTAATGCTCTTCACAAACGCCTAAGTTACGGGGACGTAAACACACCAGCATCGGTTCTCAAGGATGTTGGGATGGGGACAAACAAAGACACACACACATTTACACACACACACACACACATATATATATATATATATATATATATATATATATATATATATATATACAAGAATAAGGGCAGGGAATCGTCAATTAGTAATAGAATTAATAATTAACAATTTTGCCAAGTAGTTCAGTATGAAAAAACCTTTATCGGTAAAACCATTTATCATCATAAATATACAGGGATTAGCATTGAGTTATACATATATACAACGGGCTTCTTTCAGTTGCCGTCTACCAAATCCACTCACAAGACTTTAGTCGGCCCGAGGCTATAGTAGAAGACACTTGCCCAGGGTGCCACGCAGTGGCACTGAACGCAGAACCATGTGGTTGGTAAGCAAGCTACTTACCACACAGCCACTCCTGCGCCAAGTTATGTAGATTATATTTTACTAATAATTACCATTATTATCCATTTGCCTTTAATTATGAAGCGGTGAAGATCATAACTTCCTGTTTCAAAAATTTTACAAGCATTCGGCCCTTACCTGAGTGGATAATTCTTTAGATACCCGCAAGCGTAATAAACCTTTGGAAAAATTCAAGTCGCCAAAAGATGATTCATACAACGCAGTATTTTGTTTGACTTTCCTTCATGGCGACGATTTTGTGTATAGTGCAGAAGAATCTGATGCTTCAACTAGCTTTGGGTAGAAAATTGCATCGATTTTTCTTCAATTGTACATTCGTTTAACAACAACAATGCAGGAATCTCAAATGAATTTATGCTCACGGCAGATATACAAAGGAAAGTGAATATTTTACGGCGTTTCCTCGATAATGAGATTGTAAGTTTTCATAGCTTTTGTATTCATTTAATGTGAAAATAGTATAAAAATTACCCTTAAGAAACAAAATATATTTGCTTTTTTATTTTTTTTTTACCTCTTTCCCTCACATTGATGCAACCCTTTTCCACCGTCGTTTACAGGTTTTAATACAAGTTATCTTTATTTCCCTGTCATTTAAGGTTGACTTCATTTAATATGTTAAAAATACGAGCAAGATAACCAATATCTGCGTTTCTGTTTTCAACATCTTTACATGTCTCTGCATCTATTACTTTTTAAGAAAATTCTAAAACTATATCATAAGGATTATAAATATATCGTAGACGTTTTCCGTTTGAAAAATTGCTTAATCTTAAAATGCATTAAAATGTGTCTTAATTCTGAATCATGTCCATGGAAAGAATTTGCGAAATATCAGTGTCATTAGCAAATGAGCTTTAATCTTAATCACTGCTTTGATTCCGACTTGTAAAGTTTCACGTAATTTCACTGTAAGACGATTTCCTTCTGAACGTAACCAACGAACAATACAATATATGGCAAAACTATTTGTAATTGCTCCTTTTAAATGATTATAAATCTATGACGGCGACTAGTCATTGATCACGTTGTGACTATAATATATTAGTTTCAAATTTGAGCAGAAGGCCAGCCACTTCACGGTAGAGGGTAAGTCGTATACACCAGCCCCAGTGTTTAACTGGTACTTATTTGATCAACCCAGAAAAAATGAAAGGCAAAGTTAATCTCGGTTCAGGAATTTGAACTCAGTACACGTATCCGGCGCTGTTACGATTCAGACAGTTCGTTTTTCATGTAAATGGGACGTATTAAATCATGATTGTAGGAGTAATTTCTCTATTTTTAAGGTGGAGGTTGTTTGTCGTCTATTACATAGACAGCAGTGCTCAACTAGTTTTTATTTCACGATCTCGAAAGGATGAATGACAATGTCGACTTAGGTGGCATTTGAACGCAGATTGTAAAAACAAAAAGAACAGAAGAATTTTGTTCCTAATGCTTACGACTCTGCTAGCTCACTGCTTCGTAAAACGCTAGAAATAATAAGAAGTAAATATTGGGAAGAAAAATACTTTTGGCGAGAAAAAAGTCAAACCGAGAAACGTTTCTTTTAAAAATACATTTAAAATATAAGTGCAGGGGTACAACATATATTTTCTAAAATCTTTGTTTTCAAAGCCTTCCGGATTACAGATTTGTCCGAACATTTGCTGAACCATTTGCTGTAGATTCTAGTTTGTTCACAAAATAAGATTTCTTCAACAATCTCTTTAATTCTTTTGAAATGGTACCCATAGACCAGTAGTAAAATCACATATTCACGTAAAAGCAGTGAGAATTATTTAGCAAAACAAAAATATTATTTTAGAATAAAATTCAAGGGGAGCTTCTGGTTAATGAGGCACAACGCTGTCAATACTTCTATTATGATGCTGAAGAACGCCTATTCGGCGTAAAGGAGTTATTTTCCAGTGACATCTCTCAACAGCGTTAAGCATATTCACGTTCGAATATGGCAGAACGCGTGCGAAATAAATAGAATAAATATGCAATTCATTGTTTTGATTCCCGCTGTTCACTCTGCATATGGCAATTTATATTCCGTTGGTCGATCACGGCAAACAGTTTAAAATTGTAAACAAGGGCATCAACTCATGTTAGATTCATTGGTACGGGAGTGCTTCTGGCTGACGAGACAAAAACAAATGTAAACAGAGGAGTCCTAGAGCCCCTTGGACTAATGAAGCGAGTGAGTTATGAACACATAGTTGTCATAAAGAAGTTGCTCACCTGTGCAAAAATACTAACAATGACAAGCATATTCACGTTAGAATTTGCTGGAACGGAATCAGAACAATTATGCAAGACGTTGTATAAATAAAACAAAATTCTGGTTTTTACAACTCCCCATTACTTCTCCTTCTCCTCCTTTGCCTCTACGATTCTTTCTCCTTCACTGTGTGTGTGTAGCGTTGTTTTATACTTTGTCTTCTACGAAGGCTTGTACGTGCTATCATCTAACACATTTTATGTTAACAAAACTTGTTTGCGATATCATTCACCGTTTTACTGTGTTTAGCTAAAACTTGAATATTTACTCCATGGAAAACAAAACCAATTAGATCACATACAGTAGACAACAACAACAACAACAATAGCAACAACATAAAACACAGAGTTAAAATATTTCTTTAACAACCAAAAAGGAAAACAAAATTCTTTTAATATTACGACGTTTCCCACAGTTGGCAATGAATTTTGAAATTTTCTAAGATGCAATAAACCCCTCCTCAATTGTTCATTCATTATTTTCAAGTAGGTTTTTAATTATTCAACGCTTTTTGAATTTTAGAATTTAAAGCAGGAAAATAGCTGAAATCCTTATTGATTTTACCTGAAGGTTTTTGTTTTCAAGTGCTCAGTGTTCCTTTGGGGGAGGGCATATTCCTATATTTATCAACGGTTATTTTCGCAAATTAAACACGTAAGTAATTGTTGGTTAATAGTGCATGGAATAACATTATATTTCAAAGAGTCAATACTACAGACGTTTACGTTTTTGATGATTCATTTCCATAGGTTTGAAAAACGATAGAAAATTAAAAATAAAATAAAAACATATCCAAAAATCAAACTGGAAACGAATTATCTTGCATTTAATTACAGAAAAATCAATACTTTATTAATGATAAAAGTGAATAATATTTACGAGTAGTATTTATAGATGCGTTGCAAATCAAAGTTGAAGTAATAAAAATATTTTTTATGTGTTTTGCATTAATTTTAATAAATAATAATCGTAAGAAACGCTATATTTACAAATGTAGATCTAAAAGAAGCAAACAGTGGGTCTTGGCATATCATCAGTTAGATTTCCGCTCTTTGATAACACAAAAATGTCCACCTCATATATTGTAATACTGCAGGAGATAATTCTATTTTGGATGTAAGACCAGCAGTGTCAAGGAAGAGTATGTGTCTATTATATCGAACCCCAGTGCTGAACTGGTTTTTATTTTAAAAAAAACCGAAATGATAACTGATAAAATCGGTCTCTTTTTTTTTTTCTTTTACTTGTTTCAGTCATTTCACTGCGGCCATGCTGGAGCACCGCTTCTAGTCGAGCAAATCGACCGCAGGACTTATTCTTTGTAAGCCTAGTACTTATTCTATCGGTCTCTTTTGCCTAATCGTTATGTTATGGTGACGTAATCACACCAGCATTGGTTGTCAAGCAATGTTGGGGGGACAAAGACAGACACACGAACATACACACACACACACACACACACATATATATATATATATATATATATATGCATATATACAATAGGCTTCTTTCAGTTTCTGTCTACCAAATCCACTCACAAGGCTGTGATGGGTCCGAGGCTATAGTAGAAGGCGCTTGCCCAAGGTGCCACGCAGTGGGACTGAACCCGGAACCCTGTGGTTGGCAAGCAAGCTACTTATCACACAGCCACTCAAGGAATTTAAACTTAGCACGTGAAATCGGAAGAAATGCCCCCAAGCATTTTGTCCGGTGAATTAAAGATTTTCACCATTTGCCGCCGTAAGTCAGAGAATAAATATAAGAAAAGTAGTAGAAGTAGTAGAAGTAGTAGTAGTAGTAGTAGTAGTAGTAGTAGTAGTAGTAGAACTAGTATAGGTGATAGTATTAGTGGTGGTAATGTTAGTATTGGTGATAGTAGTAGTAGTAGCAGTGGTCGTGGTAATAATGGTGGCGGTGGTGATAATAGCGTTGGGGTTGTATCAATAGTAGTGGTAGTAGTAGTTGTGTTGATACTAATAGTAGTGGTGTTGGTGGTAGTAGTCGTAGTGGTATAGCAGTAGTAGTATTTGCATTATTAGTAATGGTGCATGTAGCGGTAGTAGTCGTGGTCGTAGTAATGGTGGTGGTGGTTGTGGTAATAAAATAAAAAAGAAAATGAAGGAAAGCAAAAAGAGGAGGAAGAGAAGAGAACCTGCGATACTTGTACTCGACTAGTACCTTATTGTTCGACCTCTTGTGAAAGTCGGAGTTAACTTGTATTGGATTTGATCTCAGAACGCATCGAACCAGAACAGAAGTTGCAAATCATTTTCTCTGACATTCTATCTAATACTTCGTCTGATTCGGTACTTGAAAATGAAATCCAATCGACACCCAATAAAATGTCATAGCGCATGCGCTTACATTATCGATATCCGTTATTACATCACATTAATTATAACACAAACGTCTTAATGCACTTTACACATATTCCAAACACACAGACTAAACAGTAAACTAACAGAAACAACAAACCGAGTGTGTTAATATTGGACAAATTTTTAAGGTGGCGAGCTGGCAGAAACGTTAGCACGCTGGACGAAATGCTTAGCGGTATTTCATTTGCCGCTACGTTCTGAGTTCAAATTCCGCCGAGATCCACTTTACCTTTCATCCTTTCGGGGTCGATTAAATAAGTACCAGCTACGTACTGGAGTCGATATAATCGACTTAATCCGTTTGTCTGTCCTTGTTTGTCCCCTCTCTGTGTGGCTTCTTGTGGGCAGTAAAGAAATAAGAAACGTTAGCATGCCGGGGGAAATGGTTAGCGGTATTTCGTTTGCCGCTACGTTCTGAGTTCAAATTCCGCCGAGGTCCACTTTACCTTTCGGGGTAATTCCACTTTGCCTATCATTTCTTTCGGGGTCAGTGAAATTGGCGCAAGTTGAGCACTGGGTTCGTTGTAAACGACAAGACCCTCTCCCGCAAGTTTCAGGCCTTGTGCCTAATAGTCGAAGGGATTATTAACGTGGTGATTAAGGCAGCGAGTTGGCAGAACTGTTAGCACGTCTGAATGTATGTTTAGCGGCATTCCGTCCGTCTTTACGCTCTGAGTTCGAACTCCACCAAGGTCAACTATACCTTCCGTCACAGTTGCAGTCAGTCTCCGCCAGTCGATCTTTTTTGCTTTCCTTACTACATTCAGCCCTGCAAGGAATCGGCGTCCCGTTCAAGGGAATTTTGGGGGCTTATGCAACAGGCAAACTGGGGAAGGTAACCGACTTTACGAGCGCTATGTATTGAACAGAAAATGGAGGATAAATTATTTGCCATCTCATTAATTAGGTTTCAACTCTCTGATAAAAAAAAAAATGTCCACATCATATTCTAAAACCGACTAAGATAGTTCTTTCTTAAACTGTATCTCGAAGCGCGTACAACTATAAAAAATTCTTTCTATTACGGGCACAAGGCCAGGAATTCCAGTGAAATAAGTGAGTCGATCACATCGATTCCAGTCCTCAACTGATATTTATTTCATTAAAGGATCGGTTGAATGGTATGAACAGGAAAACGAGATAGTATCTCATTATACACAAAAGCATGCAACTCTAGTCTGATGTGGGTTGATTATATTGGGGAAGAACAACAGATGGAACAGAGTTAATGAATGACGAAAAAGTAGAAGTGGAGAAGACAAGATTAGAGAAAATATTCTGAAAACAAACTTAAAACGACTTCATGATATCAAACGTTACTCCCACGGCAATACATAACTTGTTAGTTTAATAGCAGAGTTGAAGGCGGAGAGCTGACAAAATCGTTAGCACGCCGGACAAAATGCTTAGCAGGATTTCGTCCGTCTTTTCATTTTGAGTTCAAATGTCGCCGAGGTTGACTTTGACTTTGGGGGTCGATAAATTAAGTACCAGTTGCGTGCTGGCGTCAATCTAATCGACTGGCTCCTTCTCCCAAAGTTTCGGGCCTTGTGCGTAGGCAGAAACTTGAGCACGCTTTTTCATCCTTTCGGGATTGAAAAGAAGAAAGACCAGTTGAATAGTGGGGGTCGATGTGATTGCCCTTTCACCGAACTTGCTGACTTTGTGCCAAAATTTGAATCCAAATTAATAGCGAAACTTTGGCCGGCGAGCTGGAAGAATCTTTAGCAAACAGGGTAAAATGCTTAGCGACATTTCGTTCGTCTCTCAGTTCTGACTCCAAATGACGTCAAGATCCACTTTCACATTCATCTTTTCGGAGTCGATAAAGTAAGTGCCATTTGGGTCTTTAATCGACTTACCCTCTTCTATGAAGATGCAGGCCTCAAGTCAAAATTAGGAATCAATTTAATAGTAGAACTTCTATATATATATATATATATATATATATATATATATATATATATATATATATATATATATATATATATATATATATATATATATATATATATATATATATATATATATATATATATATATATATATATATATATATATATACTCTTTTACTCTTTTACTTGTTTCAGTCATTTGACTGTGGCCATGCTGGAGCACCGCCTTTAGTCGAGCAAATCGACCCTAGGACTTATTCTATCCGGCTCTTTTGCCGAACCGCTAGGTTATGGGGACGTAAACACACCACCATCAGTTGTCAAGCGATGTTGGGGGGACAAACACAGACACACAAACATATACACACACATACATACATATATATATATATATATATATATATATATATATATATATATATATATATATATATATATATATATATATATATATATATATATATATGTATATATATATATTTATATGTATATATATATATATATATATATATATATATATATATATATATATATATATATATATATATATATATATATACATACATACATATATATATATATATATATATATATATATATATATATATATATATATATATATATATAGGTGCAGGAGTGGCTGTGTGGTAAGTAGCTTGCTTACCACCTCGTCTGTTGCTGTTTTTTCGTATATTCTCCCATATATATATATATATATATATATATATATATATATATATATATATATATATATATATATATATATAGCTAGTATAGCTAGATAGAGAGATAGTTATCTGTTCGATCAGAGTAGATGTCAGGCGATAAACTGCACGTATGTCTTTTATACTAAACAATGTTGAAAGAAATTATCCGCGTCGTCCGTCTTATACAGTTTCGATTCACTTCCAGATGATAGCACTCTAGGTGGACTATGTTAACAGATAGCAGAAGTTCAATATCAATACCTGAACTTGATACTGATTGACTTTCAGATCAAATAATTCTCGCGTGAAATCAAATGAATAATATTGATTTGTTGATCTGTTTGTAAAACAAGGAAGTTATTGAAGTCCATATTGTTGATGTAGTTTGAAGTAACATGATATAAGCTTACCTATTATTAACCAACTAAAGTCTCCAATTACTCTTCAAAAACGTCGAATGTTACAACATTGCGTTGGTCAAAAGACCTGCGACTCATTTGTTTAATTACGTTTTATTTATTTAGTTTGCAGAAAGTCAAAACACATAATTACGACAAGAGCGCTGCCGATATGTTCAAAGATCATTTTGAGGAACGTACCGACGAAGAAGAGGAAGAAGACGAGGAGACGCTAGAGGAGACAGAGTAGGTGGATGTGGAAGAGTAGGATGAAGAATATAGAGGTTGGGGAGGATGAGACATAGTTGTGAGATTGAGTCATTAAGATGAAAGGCTAAATAAAAACGCGTAGATGTGTAGCAGTCTGCTGTTGTTACGGCTGCTGCTACTGCTGCTGACGATGATGATGATGGTGATGACGATGATGATGATGGTGATGACGATGATGACAGTAATGACGACATCGTAGACCAGCATGACGGTCACGAAGACGTCGACGATGTATGAATTTATGCAAGTATTTCTGTCTATGAGATGTATGAGATGTCGTACCAGCACCCATCTTTGAGAGCACAATTCCTTCCTGCAGAAAATTAGTGTAAACTAATAAATGTGATTACGCAACTCCTGTTCTTTTGTAATTTACTTTTTATTTATGCCCTATACTTACTGATCTTTAGGTTTCTATAGGAGAATATATCTAGCTATTGACACCTCCTCTCACCCGGATCTTACTAATAGTGTAAAGCAAGGATCTTCATAAACTATCGTTAAAATTTCCACAATTTTTTGTATATGTTCAATGTGTGCAAACAATGGAGCCCATATGGCAGTGTTGCTGTGTGTCCATAAGACGATGTTTCTTTTCCTACGTTCTCCAATAAACACTGCTGAGTTATCCTTAATTTTCTTTATTTTCTGAATTACCAAAGTTGTAAAGGTAATTTATGGACATCCTGTATAAACATATTGGGCTCCATTGAGTTCTAACGACTATTTATTGATGTTATTATGTCGAAGCTATAAACAGAGTCATTGTATCTGTCTTTCTATCTCTATTATAGGGATCTCTGTGCTCCTTGATGCATTTTGATTACCTACAACCAAAAATTTTCTTTCTCCTTTCTTTGCATGTTAACCACTTCTATAATTGTTATGGGATGGAGGCGCAATGGCCCAGTGGTTAGGGCAGCGGACTCGCGGTCATAGGATTATGGTTTCGATTCCCAGACCGGGCGTTGTGAGTGTTTATTGAGCGAAAAACACCTAAAGTTCCACGAGGCTCCGGCAGGGGATGGTGGCGCACCCTGCTGTACTTTTCCACCACAACTTTCTCTAATTCTTACTTCCTGTTTCTGTTGTGCCTGCAATTCAAAGGGTCAGCCTTGTCACATTGTGTCACACTGAATATCCCCGAGAACTACGATGATGGTACACGTGTCTGTGGAGTGCTCAGCCACTTGCACGTTAATTTCACGAGCAGGCTGTTCCGTTGATCGGATCAACTGGACCCCTCAACGTCGTAAGCGACGGAGTGCCAACAACAACAACAATTGTTATGGGGATAATACTAAAAATAGAACACCCCTCCCGCGTGACGAGTGGCATGTGATACTTATTATAAATATAGTCAGTCAGTGTCAGTAGAAATAGAGAGTATGAAGTAGACGGTCATAGATAGTCGTGGTCCTACTTGCCTAACTAACTATACTGCTATACCGGAGTGGGCGTTACAATAGTCAGACGAAACGGTTACAACAGTGGTGATGGGGAATTAAGAAACTCGCGAGTAATTAATAAACTCCCAAAAGAATTTTGTGCATATTTTACGGTATACTAAATCGAAGAATTATGGAAAAATTGTTGGCAGGTTTGCGCGTGTTTCAAAAACAGCAACAATAACAACTGAAAGAAAAACAGGAACAGCAACTACAACTTCAAGAATTACGGTAGAAGCAGCAGCAACAACAATTACTATCACAACAATAAATGCCCCTATAAATGAATTCGTAAAAAAATGTTTAAAAGATGTTCTCGCCAGATTATGTTGCAGCCTCGATAACAGAGTTTAAGTATGAACCAGACGAAGGAGTTACCTTCGAGGCGTACTATAGAAGATACGAACAGATCTTTGTGCAAAGATTGTGCAAAATAACGAGTGCAAAGATTGGAACGACGATATGAAAACGCGTTTAATCTTAGGAAAACTGGCAGCAAGGGAACATGTACGTTACAGCGTTATATAGTCCCGAAAGAACCTTCTGACATAAACTTTAAAAATACAATAGATATACTGTGTAAATTTTTTAGCGAGAAAAACTAGTTGCTCAATACTCTATAGGTAGATAGATAGATAGATAGATAGATAGATAGATAGATAGATAGATAGATAGATAGATAGATACAGGTGAATATGGTACTTCAGTTGAGGCACCAGAATTTAGTACGGTATATTCATGCAATTTCAAAGTAAGGTGAGTAAAATCACAATAAGCAACAAGGATATCCAGAAGTAATTCAGTACGATCATTTCATGCAACTCCATTTAAATGAACAATGTAATGAATTGAACAATGATTACATTCTTCAATTAAATGGAGTTGCATGAAACGATCGTATTGCATTACCTTTGGATATTCGTGTTTCTTATTTTGATTATATATATATATATATATATATATATATATATATATATATGAGAATTTGTTTTGGGGTAATGAAAATGAACCTGAATTTGAAAAATGTAGTTGTTTTTAAATAGATTTATTCACATACATGCCAAACTAGTTTCAACCATTTTTTTTTGTTTAAGGCTGGTACAAATATATATGAAACACGGAGATTTTTACACAGTTTAAAATTAAGGAGTAAAAAACGGACAAACATGTTTAGACGATCAAATGTTCAAATGTCCACATAAATTTCACTGAGTTTCACAGGGATAGATAATATCAAAGTAAATGTTCGACGAAGATTATACTAAAAGTACATTATTAAAAGTTCGGTCATACTGAATGCATGGACAAGAGAGAAACAAAAGAGGTGAGTAAGAAATTATTTTTCTTTACAATTTCTGTCTTGGTGCGAGTAGTTCATTTTTCTTTGCGTATTAGTCTCTTCGCTTTTCGCGTTGTTTATATATATAACGGTAAACATCGGGTGTGTTCTCCCTTACAAGATCACGTGACTTTTTGGTCCTTCGTCTCGAGAAGCGTTATTCGTTTGCGATATTTATATATATATATATATATATATATATATATATATATATATCACGTACAACAATATACAAGAAAGCAAACCTTGTCGAACTGATTTGGAAATTTCAGCTAAGGTCAACTAAGGTCAGGTAAGGTAAGCTAAGATCAGCTGAGTTCATCTGAGGTCGGCGAAGGGCTGAGAAATTCTGCCAGTGTTTAATCAAAGTTCTGCTAAGGTCATTGAAACTACCTCCTGATCAAACATGAAAATATAAAAAAACAAAAAACAAAACAAAACCAAGACCAAAAATATTATTCGCAAAAACACCAATAAAGACTACAACAGTAACAAAAACAACAACAACAACAGCAACAACATCGACAAGCACCAGAGTAACAATGGTATCACAGCCACCATCTACAACTCCATCGCAACCACCAGCACCAGCATCACCGCTAACGACAACATTAACAGCAACAACAGGAAGGAACGGTGACCTCCAACAGTAACCTTAGCACTACACCTGGCAACAACAACAATAACAGCAACAATGAAAAACAAAAACAACCACAGACACCAGCAGCAGGAATATCTATGGTAATGTAAAGGAAAAGCCGATTTAGAGTCACCTCTCCACCACCACCACCACCACCACCACCACCATTACCACCAACGCCACCGCCGCCGTCACCACCAACACCACTACCACCACCACCACTACCACCACCACCACTACCACCACCACTAAAACGACCCCCCCACCACCACCACAACCACCACCACCACCACAACCACCACCACCACCACCACCACCGCCGCCGCCACCACCATCACAACCACCACCACCACCACCACCACCACCACAATTACCACCAACGCCACCGCCGCCGTCACCACCAACACCACTACCACCACCACCACTACCACCGCCACTAAAACGACCCCCCCCACCACCACAACCACCACCACCACCACAACCACCACCACCACCACCAACACCGCCGCCACCACCACCACCACCACCACCACAAACACCACCACTGCCACCACCGCCACCACCACCACCACCACCATCACAGCAACAACAACAGCACAACAACAATTATAACCATCTCCAAAGCAACAAACATCAGCCATCACACTCACCACCACCGCTACCACGACGACGACGACGACGACCCCCGCCCCACCACTACCACTATAACCTCTGCAAAAACCACCAATACAACCACCACCGCAGCCACAAACAGCAGCCACCACTACTGCTACTCACACCACCACAACCGCCAATTCACCACCATACAGCCACGGCCAGCAGAAACCAACCCAACCTCGCACATCACTCTGGACCACTGCTACCAACGACACCACTGCCGTCGCCCAAACTGCCTCGACGAGCGCAGCTACGGCAACCACCACGACCACATTCATGAGTACACTACCACCACCTACACCGCCAC
>NC_142954.1:8899601-8924601 GCF_046866305.1 Octopus bimaculoides
TTACTCCCCATCCCCATCCTCAGCACCATGGTCAGCGCTACACAGGTCCCCACCCTTTCAACAACCGTCCCGACCACCATCATCAAGATTTCTTCTCCCATCGACGCCTACATCATCCTTCATGTCTCCGCTTCCCTCCACCTCTTCCTCCACCTCTCCTCGTCCTCGCTCTCCTTCTCCCTCTCTCCTTCTCCTCCTCTCCGTCCCCTTCTCTCCTGTTTATTCACCTCATCTTCTCCTTCTCCTCCTCTCCTCCTCAACATCATCATTAACATCGTCACCACCGTCGTCGCCGCCGTCCTCGTTGTCCACTTCCGCCTCTTCCTCCTCCTCCACCTCATCTTCCCTCTCCTCCTCCTCCTCCTCCTCATCATCATTAGCATCATCACCACTACCACCACCACCATCATCACCACCACCATCATCACCATCATCATCATCAGTAGCAGCAGCAGCAGCAGCTTCGTTATATGGCATTATTGATTTATTTCGCCACGTGGTTTTTTTTTTCTTAAATCCAATCTCAATTGAATTATATTCATTTCCTCATTATTTATCCTCATCATCCTCATCTTCATCATCATCATCTTCATCATCATCATCATCATCATCATCATCATCATCATCATCATCATCATTATCATTACCATCATTCTCAGTATGCTTTTTTTTTTAGTATCCGTATCCTTATTATTATAATCATTATTATCGAGAGGGCAGTGCATGCCATCAAATTGACAGGTGTTGGTGCACGTACGCAGAGGGCCGAAACAGACGCTACGGTGGACTTTGCCCTCTCCAACAAGTTGCATCATACTACTACCGTAGCCTGATACGACTATCAATATCTTTATCGAATCTGAAGGAATGAAAACCAAAGTTAAGTTTGGTGGTATTTGAACTCGGAGCGCAGTTAGTTGCTTCAAGTGTTAAGTAATCCATCGTTCTAAACGAAACGGCCAACACGCCGTCGAGTAGCGCTTCAAACGAAGAACACTTTTGGCTGTTGTAGTACCACATACACTGTGTTTAATAATCAAAGAACTAAAAAGGTCACGACTGGAAACTCTTTGATGCTATATAAATTTAATAATAAATTACCTGTGGTTAAAGAAAAATAACATCATCTACTGGCCGTGAAACAGGTAAAGAAATTTTCGAGTACATGGAGATGATGTTGGTGGAAAAAACCAAGACAATAACAACGACAACAACAACAATAACACCAACGATAACAAAACAAACCGGCCGAGAAATGGTGAAGTACTTGAAGACGATGTATTCTAAGCATTCAGGCACCACAAGGGATCAGCACTTATGATAAATTATAGATCTGTTTTGCAGTGGGTTGGACAATGAAAGAAGCGGTTATTCAACACATTCAAAGAACTTTAGAACATCCAAACTGAAGATCGTCTGTTGTCTGGCTGTTTGGAGATACCTTTGCCGGAAGGTGAGTCTATATTGCTCATGATCTCATATATATATATATATATATATAAAGAGAGAGATAGAGAGAGAGAGAGAGAGTGTGTGGGGGAGAGGGAGAGAGTCTATATTGCTTATGATCTCATATATATATATATATATATATATATATATATAGCTGTGTGTATTAAAAAGAGAGATAGATAGAAAGAGAGAGAAAGAGAGAGAGGGAAGAAGGAGAGAGACGCGCCAAAGGATGATAATATAGACTTTTGATGTATAGCGTTCTATTTCTGTGATAAAATGCATATATTCATAAAAGTAAGGGTTGAAGACGTACTTCATTATAAACAAGTACATGTATACATACACACACAAACACACACACACACACACACACACACACACACACACACACACACACACACACACACACACACACATATATATATATATATATGTAAGCGCAGTCGTGGTTGTGTGGTAAGAAGCTTGTTTCCCAACCCCTTGGTTCCGGGTTCGTGACCCTTCGATCTTGAGACAATATCCACCAGACACTGAACCACGCTTCTTCATTTATTCAGTCATTTGAATGCACCCATCGTGGGGCACCACCTTGAAAAGTGTTAGTCTTATATTTTTATAAGCCTGCTAATTTTGTATCGTTCTCCTTTCCCGAACTGCTATGTCACGGAGATGTAATAACATCAACACTGGTGTTGTTTATGTCCCCGTAAATTAGCGGTTCGGCAAAAGAGACCGATAGAATAAGTACTAGGATTACAAAGGAAAAGTCCTGGAGTGGATTTGCTCGACTAAAGGCAGTGCTCCAGCATGGCCGCAGTCAAATGACTGAAACAAGTAAAAGAGTAAAAAAGAATAAAAGAGATATATCCAAATGTATGCACACTCATACACACTTATGTTTATACACCCGCACGTCTTGGACTCTGCTGCCGTACAAAGCAGATAATTCGTTTATAGTGATTAAATATCCGTGCCTTATATTAGCTCAGTAACTCTGTCAAATAGACATTGTTAGACCAGTGTCCTCTACGTTACATATCGAAGTGATCACGGCGCAAAATGAGACGAAGTGTTTCGCTCAGGGACACAATGCCACCGCCCGATCCGGGATACGAAACCACGATCTCGTGATGTGAAACCACGATCTCGTGATGCGAAACCACGATCACGTGACCTTGACTGCAAATCTCTCCCCGTATTATTGTCATATATAACAGACACAAGCACTCAACATTAGTCGAGTTTATTTTCATATAATATTGGTTGGATACGCGTCGCATTGGTGACGTAAAAGGCAGATTTAAATATTTAAATTGTTTTTGCATTTAAAAGCTATCTTTGATATAAAATATATTTAGTTTAAATATAAAGAGTCTTTGAAAGGGTTAGAAAGTTATTAAAATTTACCACCATTTTCATTTTCAGAAAAATAGATAATTATATTAGATTATAAATACTTTGAATTGTTATAAATATGTTTATATGGTAAAATATAAATATATAACACAGTTCAAAATAATATATATATATATATTAATAAATATATAATATGATATATTCATATGCTATACATTTTTTAGGAGATTGTTGAAATTTAGGTTGTCTTTCTCAGTGCAGTTTGTATAAACTGTCTTTTAATGCCTTTTAACTATATATGAGTGGAGGCTCAATGGTCCAGTTGTTAGGGAAGCGGACTCGCGGTTTCGATTCCCAGACCGGGCGTTGTGAGTGTTTATTGAGCGAAAACACCTAAAAGCTCCACGAGGCTCCAGCAGGGGATTGTGGACAACCCTGCTGTACTCTTCCACCACCACTTTCTCTCACTCTTTCTTCCTGTTTCTGTTGTACCTGTAATTCAAAGGGTCAGCCTTGTCACACTGTGTCATGCTGAATATCCCCGAGAACTACGTTAAGGGTACACGTGTCTGTGGAGTGCTCAGCCACTTGCATGTTAATTTCACGAGTAGGCTGTTCCGTTGATCGGATCAACTGGAACCCTCGACGTCGTAAGCGACGGAGTGCCAGCAACAACTATATATGAAAGCGGGAAGCCGGCATAATCGTTAGGATGTCGGATAAAATTCTTAGCTGCATTTTGTCCGGTTTTATGTTCTTCTGAGTTCAAATTCCACAGAGGTCGTCTTTGTCTTTTATCCTGTTAGGGTCGATATAATTTGTAACTCTCCAGCACTGACTGACATCAATATTATTAATTAGTTCCCTTTCCTGCAAAATTACGAATCTCGAGCTTATAGATGAAAAGAATTAATTAGATACAAAAGCGCAGACCTGGTGGAATCGTTAGCAATGCCAGACGATAACTCTTAGTAATACTCCTTCATACTCCAGTTACACGGCAATGTAGGTGCCAGTTATGCAGTGGGCTCAATGTGGTTGCCGAGCCGCACCCAACAAAAATTTCATGCCTTCTGACTATAAAAGAGAAAGAAAAGGCGTAGGAGTGGCTGTGTGGTAAGGAGCTTGCTTACCAACCACATGGTCCCGGGTTCAGTCCCACTGCTTGGCATCTTGGGCAAGTGTCTTCTACTATAGCCTCGGGCCGACCAAAGCCTTGTGAGTGGATTTGGTAGACGGAAACTGAAAGAAGCCCGTCGTATATATGTATATATATATGTATGTGTGTGTGTGTTTGTGTGTCTGTGTTTGTCCTCCCAACATCGCTTGACAACCGATGCTGGTGTGTTTATGTCCCCGTAACTTAGCGGTTCGGCAAAAGAGACCGATAGAATAAGTACTAGGCTTACAAAGAATAAGTCCTGGGGTCGATTTGCTCGACTAAAGGCGGTGCTCCAGCATGGCTGCAGTCAAAAGACTGAAACAAGTAAAAGAGTAAAAAAGAGAGAGAGTATACTCTCTCTACTCTTTTACTTGTTTCAGTCATTTGACTGCGGCCATGCTGGAGCACCGCCTTTAGTCGAACAAATCGACCCCACGATTTATCTTTGTAAGACTAGTACTTATTCTATCTGTCTCTTTTGCCGATCTGCTAAGTTACGGGGACGTAAATACACCAGCATAAGTTGTCAATCGATGTTGGGTCCTTCTGTCTGTCTGTCTTTATATATATCTGTCTGTCTGTCTGTCTTTATATATATCTGTCTGTCTGTCTGTCTTTATATATATCTGTCTGTCTATAACAATTTGGTGTCTAAATATATCTGTTACTCTTTTACTCTTTTACTTGTTTCAGTCATTTGACTGCGGCCATGCTGGAGCACCGCCTTTAATCGAGAAAATCGACCCCAGGATTTATCTTTGTAAGACTAGTACTTATTCTATCCGTCTATTTTGCCGATCCGCTAAGTTACGGGGACGTAAATACACCAGCATCGGTTGTCAATCGATACTGGGTCCTTCTATCTTGATTTTGATGATGTGACGAGGCAGGCGCCAGATTATGTTTATTTAAATAATGCAGTTTGTGTTTGTGTTTGTTTCCGCTGGGTGTCACCACTCAGCTGGTAAAAATAAAAATGAGTAGTACCTGTATTTCAAAGTGTCTGCCCCTTCGCATTCGATGTCGCATTGAATATCCCTAAAACACTACTTTAAAGAGTACACATGGCCGTAGAGTACTCAGCCACATGCACGTCAATTTCACGAGCAGGCTGTTCCATCGTTGTAACCGATGGAAGGCTCGTCTTCAGGGAGTGACAAACGTTGTTCCTGTATTTATACTATTTCTCCAAGACAGAGTTAGCGATGCTTATTCGTATTTTCGCATTCGTTGACACGCGTATATTTGAGTGAATTAATTATGATGTCTAAGAAAACACCACGCCTTGCCTCTTCTGGTCGCATGCGACTCTGATACGCAAATTTTAGCCATTTTTTTCCCAAATAGTAATTTTAAAACTGGCGATTAAAAAATAATATTTAATTTAAAAAACTGAATATTAATTATGATATAATTTCAAAATTTCAGATATTTTTTGACTATAATTATTAAATATTATTTCCATAACCAAATATTTTCTATTTTTCTTTTGTATTTTTCATCTTTTATTAGTTTCAGCCATTGGAATATGGCCATGATACAGCATCGCCTTAAAGTGTTTAGCGGAATAAATCGGTCCCATTACTTATTTTAAGTCTGGTAATCATTTTATTGGATTCTTTCGCTGAACTGCTAGGTTACAGGGATGTAAGCTAACCACTGCGAGTTGCCAAGCATTGAGTCACAGATAAATAAACAAAAATAAACACATATATACATACGTGCATACATACGACCGACTTCCACGCAATCTTCATCTATAAAATCCACACACAACGATTGACAAGAAGGTAACTTGCCTGAGGTGGAGCGCAGTGGGACTAAATCGAAACGTGGTGATTGCAAAGCATGCTTCATTATAGAAATGATATACATGGGAAAAAGTTTTCTTTTCCTTCATTAAACTTATCTGGAAGAATAACACATTCTTCAACAATTTTAATGTAAATTGCAATAGATAAGAATACAAAATTGTAACGCAACACAACCCTTAGCGTTGCATGTATGTTCTCTCGTGACATCGATACAGTTATTTTTATATCTATTATTTCATAAATAGTAAATTAGTATTAAAAAATAAAATTCTTTTACAAATATTTAATTTAACAAACTGAATACTTTCTTTCAATATCATTCTAAAATATGTAATATTAAAAACCATAACAAACAATTATTATACCGAAAATAAATTGATATAGCAAAAATTATTCCCATATTATTTTATTTAATTGTATATATATATATATATATACATACATACACACATGTATATGTGTGTATATTATGTGGAATATATGTACTAAGTTAGATAGCTGCATTATATATACAGAAGTTTCTGTTTTCATTATATTGGTTGTATTTTTCGGGTTGATGTAAAGGAAATTGGCTGCAATATCTAGCACATCATGCAAACATGAATGTCCTTGGGAACAGGCATATGTATGTTCATAATATTTGCCAGCGAGAGACGATGAATGTCAAAGAGGATATTTTATATCAATTTTGTCTAAAATATTAAGGTGACATTTTAGTGAAATATCTTTGGACAATATTCGTTATACATACACCAAGTGGTAGTTGATAAGCTTCAATGAATTATTTTCCTTCAGGATAAAGAATAATTTCGTAAATCTTTGTCTCATAGTTGTTGCATCTCAGCATACCTTTAAGTGGAAAATAAAGCATGAAGTTGAAGCGTAGATGTTACCAGGATATTCTAGTGATATTCTTTATTTACATCAATTTTTGAATATACAGTTGTATTGTGGTGTCAACATCATGATCGTAAGATTGTGGTTTCGATTCCTGGACCGAGCAACGCGTTGTGTTCTTGAGCAAAACACTTTATTTCACGATGCTCCATTGGCTACTACTATTACTACTACTACTACTACTACTACTACTACTACTACTACTACTACTACTACTCCTACTACTACTACTACTACTACTACAAATAATAATAATAATAATAGAAATACAAGAAGAGGAAGAGGTAGAGGTAAAAAGCAAGAAGAAGAAGAAGAAGAAGAAGAAGAAGAAGAAGAAGAAGAAGAAGACGAAGAAGAAGAAGAAGAAGAAGAAGAAGAAGAAGAAGAAGAAGAAGAAGAAGAAGAAGAAGAAGAAGAAGAAGCTCAAAAGCTGTGTCTACACCCCAGAACCTACCAAGTCAATGATGCTGATCCTACCTTGTGGCACAACCAGAGAAACAATTAAGCAACTCATGTCTGGATAATCTATGTTAATCTCAAATGCTCATATTAATCGCCATTCATAAATTTGGTCAGTATTTACACCGGATCGCATGCTGTAAGTTTCTATTCTCATACGATAAGAACCGGTGGAAACGTACGCATGCCAATGTAGTAGAAATTTAGTGTAAAGATATCATAATTCTTTGGGATTTTAATATCCAAATTGATAATGCTACACAGGCAAATAGAAGAGATATTGTGGTTGAAATCATGTTGACAAAAGATGTCTGCTCAGAGATATGTCTAACCAAGCAGACTGCAACACATCTATATAAAAAAAAAAGAAAACAACTTTTGAAAAACTAAATAAATATTTATACAAGGATCTCGAACCAGAGCTAGCGTGACATCTAAGAACGACAGCTGTACCTGTGGTCATCGGAGCTTTAGAGGAGCGTGCTAAATTGCGCTCTTAAACACTATGGTGAAGTATCAGAAAACCCCAAAATATCGGAACTACAAAATATTGTTACTGTCGCTATTGATCACATCACAAGAAAAATACTGTTAACTTGAGAGTATTTTATACTCTTAAAAACCCTTTGAAACACGAATACGTTGTTAATGGAACAGAAACTTAATCCTCGCAATTTCGTCTCCTTTCCATGAAATATATCATTGCTAATCATAAATAACACCCATACTAAACTCGTTATTTGAAGTCTCTGTATATGGCTTGGAAGAATTCGTATCAAACAAAGCAACGACAACTGGATTTTCTTTCCTTCCTTCTTTTCCCTATATGTTCTTTCGTTACTTTTTCCTTTTTCTTCTTTTTTTACCTTCTTTCCTTATTCTCTCTGTCTTTGCTCTTCTATCACATGATATAGTAAATGAACAATCCGGTGTGTAGATTTTAATTGCTCACCAATGTATATGGTGAGTTTCTTTGCCCTGGGTGTTGGGAAGACACTCGGCAATAACTGGAAGCAAAATTGAAAGAAGAAGATAACAAAATAATAAGAAGAATAAGAATAAGAATAAAAATTATGACGATGATGATGACAATGATGATGGGGTGGTAGTGGTGATGATGATGCTGATGATGATGCTAATGACGACGATGATGATGCTAGTGACGATGATGATGATGTTGACGATGGTAAACATAATTATAAAAATTATAATCGCTGCATTAATAGCTGCAGTAAACACGACAATAATAATACAACAACAACAAATAATAATAATAATAATAATAATAATAATAATAATAATAATAATAATAATAATAATAATAATAATAACAACAACAATGCTACCAATAATTGTAATACTACAAATAATGGGAGTAAACTTATTGGTGGGAAGAACAATGAGAATCAAGGAACAATCTGTAAGCTAATCTAGCTAAGCCGGCAGCTAATCAATCAGATATTGAACACACATTTATGTGGTTAAGTACACTTATGTTGAGGTAAGAAGACATCGATTGAACGAAGGAAGGCAACAGGAGCAGTAATAGAGCCAACAGCAGTCGTAGTGATGGAAGAAAGTAACAGCAGTAATGGCGGCCGTAGTAGAAGCAGCTGCCGTTGTTAGAGAAAGTAGCACGGCAAGTACGCTGTTTTAGTGTTGATAGAAAATATTGCAAGAATAAAACTTACAAAGGCATTGTACGCACACAGAGAGGCATATATATATATATATATATATATATATGTGTGTGTGTGTGTGTGTGTGTGTGTGTGTGTGTGTGTGTGTGTGTGTGTGTGTGTGTGTGTGTGTGTGTGTGTGTATAGTATATATATATATATATATATATATATAAATATATATATACATATATACCGTATAGAAATACTTGCAATAAACACTCATCAATATTTCTATGCTTATATCTCTTTGTAAACCTAAATTTATACACACATACACACACACACATATATGTATTAGAAATAAAGGTTATACATGCATACATGCATATATATATATATATATATATATATATATATATATATAATGGAACAAAAACTCAATAGAGGACAATAAAACAATAAAACGTTCGGACAGATTGAAGATACAAAGGCAGACGGGAGAAACAACAATTAGAAGGACAAGGAAAAAAGAACAGGTCGTGTGTTCAATTCCGGGCGGAGCATTGTGTCCTTGAGCAAGATAGTTTATTTCACGTTGTCCGGTCCACTCAGCTGGCAAAAATGAGTTGTACCTGTATTTGAAATGGGCCAGCCTTATCACATTCTGAATCTCCCTGAGAATTACTTTAAAGAGTACACGTGCGTATGGATTTCTCAGCCACTTGCATGTTAATTTCATGAGCAAAGTGTTCCGTTGATCGTATCATCAGGGATCCTCGTCGTTGTAACCGACTGTGTGCTCCGTTTGTGGAGGCATGATGGCCCAGATAAGATGCAATGCATAGCTGTTCAAAAGAGTTTCACGAAAATTAGTAACCAACAACAGTAAAGCGCAGATTGTGAGGCAGGTGAGCAATATCTGTCACGGACTAAGTATCAACACCTTCGAATCAGGCACTCACACCGCATACACTCGTTCCCCAACATTTTTGCGAATTTGTTACCTCTCTTCCGAAGTACATTTGCATCTAAATGGTGATATGATATAAAGATAAATATAAATACATACGGGAAAATATTCTTTGGTATAATTTAATAACTGGTTTGTGTTATTCACTTTCTTTACTCTACAAACATATTAAATATACAAAACCATCACAAATGTGCTTACTCAAATAAGAAATTAATAGATATTATTTTGCATACATCAGAATAAATATAGTTGCAAAACTGCATCGAAAATGTGAAGTGATTAAATCTCTGATGACGCATAAAAACGAAAATACACAGGAATACTCGAGCTACGGGAATAGCAAATCATAGTTATGAACAAATTCACTCATGGAATAAAGTATGATTATTTAGAAATAGAAACGATATGTCAAGCCAAAAATTTATTCATTCAAATGAAATATATCTTTAGACAACTGTGATAAAACCAATACAGTTCATGTTTGACGCAGATAGACTTTCATAACACAACAAAATAGGAATGACGTAACTGACAGGTCGTTACAAGATTCCTAGTGAACCGACCGGTGAATTAGAGACAAGCAAGTAAAAAGAGCAAGCAGAACATTGTACACCTTACTGAGAAACAACATGTTTAGGCAATCAGCAAACGTAGAGATTTTGACTTCTGAATAAGGAATGGAAAACATTAAACAGTTAAACAATTCAGGATTGCAATTTTTATTTTAAGGAAAAATATCTAGAAGTGACATAGATTTTATGAAGAGCTAAGACGGCCAATGAAGTTTTACAACTAACAACACAAATAATACAATAAAACATAAATCCTCTTCAATAAAATATCCATTCATCCATCGATCCATACATACATATATACATACATACATAGAAAAAAGATAAATGCGCCCTTTTAAAGCCTAGCCAGGCTCATGGGCCCAGTTTCCCGGTTTCAATGGCGTATGTGCTCCCCAGCTGGATGGGACGCCAGTCCATCGCAGCGTTACTCATTTTTGCCAACTGAGTGGACTGGAGCAAGATGAAATGAAGTGTTTTGCTCAAGAACACAACGCGTCACCCGGTCCAGGAATCGAAACCACAATCTTACGATCATATAGGAGGCATGCATATATACAAAGAAGACCTGGATGTGAATCACTGAACATACAAAAGAAATTAAAAAAAAGACTGTAGATAGATATGTTTCCCGAAGACTTGAAAAAGAGAATAAGATCAACCTGAAGAGCAGCCCTTATTGGAATAATGATCCCTACATCAGATCGCAATTCGAAAGCTATGCATTTTGAATTGAACCACAGGAAATACGCAATACCCAATAAACAAACGGGGTAGTAAAGATCTTAAAACTCTGAGATGCAAACGAAAATGTAGATTATATTTTAATTTCCGGCGAAGACATCATGTGATTAACAGCAGCCTCAACATTTCAAGATACTAACTCTTTATAGATACGTCATTATCGCAAAAACGATATGCAATGTACTGCAATAGCTTGGGATTCAAGGGTTCACAGCTATTTAACTCCTTGCCAAATCATCTGAGGGATTCCCATCAAGTAGTAGATGTTTTCAAGAAAGAACTTGACCGCTTGACTAATATCAAGGCAGGAAACGCAAAAGAGAGCAATGCTGTCAAAATCCCACCATCACCAAAAGCCAAACGTATAGAATTGGCCAATTAAAAGTTGATTACAATTGCGGTGCACCAACATGGTCGCAGCTTCAAGGCCGAACCATATAAAAGAATATATATATATATACATATATATACATATACATACATATATATATATATATATATATATATATATATATATATATATATATATATATATATATATATATATATATATAAACCAACATGGTCGCAGCTTCATGGCCGAACCATATAAAAGAATATATATATATATATACATATATATACATATACACACACACACATATATATATATATATATATATATATATATATATATATATATATATACACACACACACGCATGCATATATATATATGTACACGCAAAGAAATACATATAGGCATACATACACATAGTACACACAGACAAATGCGTGTGGGCGAGTGTGTGTGTGTGTGTGCATGTGTGTGTGCATGTGTGTGTGTAAGTGTGTGTTTTTGCATACATGACTAGACCCAATACCACGATTGGGAAAGAAAGTTCTCGTATGAAGATCACGTTATTTGAAACAAATGCCGCGAGTAAAAGTTTTTGGGTTTAATTATATAAATACAAACACACAGACATATATATATATACATATATATATATATATATATATATATATATATATATATATATATATATATATATATAAACTCATATATAACTATATACATGTATATATGTATGTATATGTATATGTACATGTATATGTTTATATATATGTGTATTTCATATTATATGTATGAACACAAATATACATCATTCTTATATATATATATATATATATATATATATATATATATATATATATATATATATATATATATATATATATATATATGTGTGTGTGTGTGTGTGTGTGTGTGTGTATGATATATATGCATGTATGTGTGTGTGTCTCTATGTATAATTCTATCTGTATGATTGTGTGTGTCTGTGTATATATATATATATATACCTACACACACATATATAGATAGATATATTCATTTATATATCTACATACCTAGACGCATACACTTCTGTATAGTTACACACACAGTCACACACACTCAAACACGCACACATACACATAAACACACATATATACGCACACACACATGCATACGTACATGAATACATACAGGTGACAATACAGTTTGTCATTATTTGAATAATCAAAGCAAATACGTTTTGCACTAAAACATCTTCTTGGACTAGTTCCAATAATTGCTACCAGAGGGACAATACTAACACGAAATAATTATTGACAAGGGAAAGATAATCCTGTAAATTAAAAATAAAATCAAAATTCGTTGCCACTAATTTTTTTGTTTTTGTTTTTCCTATTGAAAAATATATTTGATCAAACTTATGCTATAATTTTCTTATATTCCGCTTCAATATTTTTCAGTATGTAAATTAGATTAATATTTCATTTTGTCAGTGTGTATTTGAGGTTCTGGTGGTATGTATATATGTGTTGGTGACTTGTTTAGGGGGCAGTTTGAGGGTTTTTGTGTTTGTTGTTGGTTATGTAGTCTTATGATTATTTTTTATTCATTACTTTGGTAAATAACTTGGAGAAAATAGTTTTTGATTCAATAAGAGCGAAATTCTGAATGGCTGCCTCGTCTATGGTATGTATTTATGTTTGTATGTGTACACGTATGTATGAATATATGTAATCATGTCTATATATTTATATGCATGCATGTATGTACTTGTGTGTGTACGTACGTGTGTTAAAGTGAGAAGATATTTATATGCATGCCTGTCTATATGTATGCATCTATGTATGTACCTGTGTGTTAATGCGTGCGTGTGGATATATACGTATGCATATGCACGTATATATGTTCGTATGCATGTATGTTTGTGTGTATATATGTATGAATATATGTATGTCTATGTGTATGTCTGTCTATTTGTGTGTATGCATGGATGTATATATGCGTGTATGTATGCGTATATATATATATATATATATATATATATATATATATATATATATATATATATATATATATATATATATATATATGTATGCATGTATGTGAATGTAACTATGTGTGTTTACGTACACATATATGTATATAGGCATATGTTCATATAAAGAAGTGTGAGTCTATACGCATTTACACAGACACGCATATATATATATATATATATATATATATATATATATATATATATATATATATATATATATATATATATGTATATATGTACACGCATACTGAAATATACATGTGCATACAAATACATATATATATAAATATATATAGTTATACATGTGTATCTATCTGTCTATTAGTCAGTCAGTCTGTCTGTCTGTCTATCAGTCAGTCAGTCTGTCTGTCTGTCTGTCTGTCTGTTTGTCTGTCTGCCTGAACGTTTGAAAGCTTTCCGATTTTACTGTGCAAGATATTTTAATATTATAGTATTTACAAGCTTTTATGTATAGCTTTATCTGCTTCGAGATTGACAGTTAAATAGAAATAGTTAATATCTTTTGAAATTTCAAAAATATTATGACTTAAACAATATGCTGGTATACCGATCTATCTATCTATCTATCTATCTATCTATCTATCTATCTATCTATATATATATATATATATATATTTAAAAAAATAACGTCGACCACTAACGTGGACAATTAATGCGCTAGAAATAGATCACATCGTGTGTCTATTAAGACCTAAAAAGTTCTCAACATGAAATATAGCAGCATACGAAAAACGTGAGCGGGCAAGACATTACTCATGTTCTCATACTGAATATATTCGACGCAGTAAATATTTTCTGCGGATATATTCCTGGAATTAGCGCGCCAAAACGAAGACTTTTCAATTTTACCATTAAGCTGTAATTAGCAGAACCATATGCACGCGCACCCATGGCGGTGGGCAACTATGTATACGATTCTGATAATTGCTGTTACATTACAAATCAGGCTGATGAGGAATAGACAAATGGTAAGAATTTGTTAAATCCGAAACCTGGTTCCTGTTTAATAATGATTTTTTAGGTGATTTTAAATGTCTTGCCCGCTCACGTTTTTGGTATGCTGCTATATTTCATGTTGAGAACTTTTTAGGTCTTAATAGACACAAGATGTGATCTATTTCTAGCGCATTAATTGTCCACGTTAGTGGTCGACGTTATTTTTTAAAACGTACCTTAATCCCCTGAGATTGCAGATAATATTTCTGAATCTCTTTGATTCTTTAAATGTGCTGGCCCCCTGATAATTAGTCGATATTAATTAATATATTAATATATGACTAATTACCAGATCTTATAATAATATTTACCCATTACTCATGTTCTCATACTGAATATATTCGACGCAGTAAATATTTTCTGCGGATATATTCCTAGAATTAGCGCGCCAAAACGAAGACTTTTGAATTTTACCATTAAGCTGTAATTAGCAGAACCATATGCACGCGCACCCATGGCGGTGGGCAACTATGTATACGATTCTGATAATTACTGTTACATTACAAATCAGGCTGATGAGGAATAGACAAATGGTAAGAATTTGTTAAATCCGAAACCTGGTTCCTGTTTAATAATGATTTTTTAGGTGATTTTAAATGTCTTGCCCGCTCACGTTTTTGGTATGCTGCTATATTTCATGTTGAGAACTTTTTAGGTCTTAATAGACACAAGATGTGATCTATTTCTAGCGCATTAATTGTCCACGTTAGTGGTCGACGTTATTTTTTTAAATGTACCTTAATCCCCTGAGATTGCAGTTATATTTCTGAATCTCTTTGATTCTTTAAATGTGCTGGCCCCCTGATAATTAGTCGATATTAATTAATATATTAAAATATGACTAATTACCAGATCTTATAATAATATTTATCTATATATATATATATATATATATATATATATATATATATATATTTGACCGTTGACTGAACACTATTCAATTGTTTTTCTCCGTGTTTTTCTCCTTGTCTCCGTATTCTTTCTGTTGAAGAGCGTAGCTCGAAACGTCAAAGACTTTCCGTATTCCCGAGCGTCATACTAATACATCCTTTTGTTATTTACACCACCTGTCCTCGTCTGTTGTTGTTTTTTCGTACATTCTCCCATATATATATATATATATATATATATATATATATATATATATATATATATATATATATATATATATATAAGAAGAAGAAGAAAAAGAAGAAGAAGAAGAAGAAGAAGAAGAAGAAGAAGAAGAAGAAGAAGAAGAAGAAGAAGAAGAAGAAGAAGAAGAAGAAGAAGAAGAAGAAGAAGAAGAAGAAGAAGGAGAAAAAGAAGAAGAAGAAGAAGAAGAATTCAATACCGTTTCAAACTTCGGTGGAAGCAGGGCAATTCTAGTTTATTAATTAATTAGTTAAAATTTTAGCTCAATTAAGAAAGAAACTAAATACTCTTTATTAAAGATATACGAGAGAGGGGAATCTGATGAAACTAAAGACATATAATGGTTTACTCCCATAACATGATCCACTACAAAGTCCAGCGTTCGTTCCAGCGTGGTGGCTTCTGTGGGCCAATGACCCTGAGAGCTAAGTTTTGTCGTATGACCTTCCATGTAAGAGAGTTTAAAGGAAACAGACACGATTACAGTTCGAAATGGATATGGATTTTTCTATGCCCAACAACCCTACCCTGAATAAAAGGCAGGTACAAAAGCGTCGATGGGTATTGATAAGTAGAAATACTTGGGTTAGGAAAACCTTCCTTCAAGGAAAACGAGACGTAGTACAACAGAATCGGCAAGGAAGCTGCAAGACCGAAGCAGAGATCCAACGGGAGCGAAATTGTAGAAATTGCGCAACATCGAGAACAGTGGAGATAAGTTATCGATGACATATATGCCATAGGGACCGAAGTGCAACCTCACTAAAATTAACAGAGCGCAAATGAAAGAAAATACTCCAGTTGAATAGGGTTTTGATAATAAAATGGGGACAGTTCATGTAGCTGGGATGGTAAAGGATATAAAGCAATTAAATCATTATAAAGCGCTCCCCCTGTAGAATGATTCCCGTCTCAGATGGGAAAAGCTGAAAGAATCATAGCATCAGTTGTTCTCAACAAACCTAGTTAATTGCATCTAAAAGACAGCTGAAATTCCTGCAGTATGGAAGAGAAGAGTTTTAATTGAATTACTTGAGAATAATGACATGCGTGATCGTGCGAAGTAGAAGGATATTTCAATGTCAAATATAGTCTTGAAGGTGCTCTCCAGATACAATTTTGAGCAGAATTTAACCAAGTGTTCACAAAAGACCGCAGAAGGAGTAAGGATGTTTCGGAAGAAGGACAAGTTGTGATATCAAAATCTTAACGAACGATATTCAGATGTTGGCAAATGAATTGAACAGGCTATTAAGCCTAGGTTTTCTCGATTTCTTGAAGGCTTTTGGCAGGATACCATGACTAACGTTGACAAGGTTAATAAGAAGATTAATGGAAAACAATTCGAGTGAAATAGCATTAGTTTTAACAGAGTAATTTGAACAATAAAGGGTAAAAATTGAAAATAGTAACATCTGAGAGAGTTAATAAGAAGATAGGGAATAACACACAAAGTATATATTGATGTTATTTCAGACAGCTAAACAGGTACTACATACATAACATGCTTAGCTATATATATATATATATATATATATATATATATATATATATATATATATATATATATATATATATATATATATATGGGAGAATTTACGAAAATAACAACAACAGAGGAGGACAGGTGGTGTAAACAACAAAAGGATGTATTAGTTTAACGCTCGGGAATAGAGAAAGTCTTTAACGCTTCGAGCTACGCTCTTGAACAGAAAGAATAAGGAGAAAAACAAGGAGAACAAAAATTTGAATGTTGTGGTCAGCGATATATATATATATATATATATATATATATATATATATATGTGTGTGTGTGTGTGTGTGTGTGTGTGTGTGTGTGTGTGTGTGTGTGTGTGTGTGTGTATGTATGTACTTAATTCAAACATGAACAAGCAAGGGAAAACACGAAAAACAACGCGAGGACGTGGAATAAGTACAGTGTTATTGGAAAGGAAAGAAAAGAAAGAGGATTTCACGTTTCGTGCGGACCTCTCGTATGAGTATGCGCATATATATATAAGAACATACGTATGTGTGTATTGCGAGGAGCTGTTGAGGCAAATGAAATCGAAATCGAACCAAATTCGACGACTGTCACCCATGCTAACCTCTCCTTCATTGGACACTAATCTCGGCTTGCAAAAAACTGTTGGGGCAGTTTACGTATTTCATGTTGTTTGCACAGTTGGTGACATCCTGTACCCATATATGCACACAGACACACATACACATATAAATATACATAATAATAATAATTATTATTATTTATTATCATTATTATCATGATCACTATTATTATTAGATGTATATATAGAAACACACACACATATATGTATAAATACATACATGTTGTGTATGTGTGCGCGTGTAAGAATTTAGAAAATTTTGCACAGCACGGAATAATCCTTTTCTCTCCTTCGAGTCAAAGCTTTTCAAGAAAGAATTAATTATTCATGCCTCTTCGAATCGTTTCTTCTCTTATGGCGTCAGTAACATATACCACAGAGTGTTAAGAATTACAAATAATGTTTCTAAAAAGGAACAGTGCAATTCGCACGGATTGTTTCAGTCCGATGGTAGAAAGCATGTCATGTTCACAGGAGATGTGGTTTCGTGTCACAAAGACAACCTTCGACTTATTCTCTCCATAGACTTTTTAACGCATTATTTATTGTAAATTATTTCTACGAGAGAATAACATAGAACTAACATGTGACTTTGGAATACTTAGCCATATTGGTGTTAATACAATGTGCATCTCGTCAAATTAATCAAACATGTGCGAACGCGGTGTGTTTGGGATTGGACTAGCTTCAAGAAACACAAAATTCAATATATTTAGAGGAACAATTTCATTGCAGATATTGGTTTGTTGATTGGTTCACATTGGCATGTTGCTTCATGTCGTGTGTGTGTGACTATCTATTTATCTATCTGTCTATCTATCTATCTATCTATCTATCTATCTATCGATCCCACCTTCTATCTATCTATTTATCTTCCTGATTTTCTGTTTCCTTGTCTATCTTTCTCTCTGTGTATCTATCTGTCTTCTCGATATCGATTGCTCTATCTACGAATAGATCTATCTATTTATCACACTATGTCTATCAACCTGTGTGTCTATCTTTCAATCTATCGATCCCTTCACGCAGCTATCTGCCTGTCCGTCTTACATTTTTATTCTTGCATCTATCTATCTATCTATCTATCTATCTATCTATCTATCTAGCTATCTATCTAGCTATCTATCTATCTATCTACCTGTCTGTCTGTCTGTCTACCCCCCCCCCCCTTTACATTGACTGTGATACACGATCCCTATTGATCGGCTTTCCCCATGTTTTCTTATTTTCACGATCCCTTTTTATCGAAATTCTTCCCCTCCTTCCTTTTTTTGCCACCCCCCAAGAAAAGCTCTACTGTGTCTTTTGTCCACTTTCTATTTTTAGCCCTGTGTGGCCATAATAAAAATATATCTATCTATGTAACTATCCATCCATTCATCCATCTATCTATCTATCTATCTATCTATCTATCTATCTATCTATCTATCTATCTATCTATCTATCTATCTATCTATCTATCCGTCTATCTCATATGTGTGTATTACCATTCCTCTGCATATATGTATGAATGTGAATAAAAAGAGAGAAAATATCTGCAACTGGTAGTATACTTGCATGTAAAAGCGTGTAGGATTGAGAAATCCCGATTCCAAGTTTAGAGAATGGTTTAATTATTAATTAATCCATTAATTACGTTTACTAATTAATTAATTAACTAGGAAATTAATTTAACTATACCCAGATATATGTTTGTAAAGAATTATTTCTCCCTTTCTCCAAGAGTACCATGAAAATCTATTATGGAAATCCACGAAACGATATATTATAGGGAAGGAGATGGAATGTGATAATCGTTGTGTAACCATTGTTGCCTGGGTTCTATGCTGCGTTGCAATATCTTTTATATATTGCTTGCTACAGTCATTGGGCTGCGGCCATACTGCAGATCCGACCTATGTATATGAGGTTAGTCGAACAAAATCAATGCCAAACTTATTCTATCATGCATCTGTTGCCGAACCGCTATGTTAACGGGGAGTAAATACACCAAAACTAGTTGTGAAACCGTGTGGAGTTCTGATAAACACACAGAATCACACACACACACACACACACACACACACACACACACACACGTGTTTATATATATATATATATATATATATATATATATATATATATATATATATATATATATATATATATATATATATATATATATATATATATATATATATATATATATATATATATATATATATATATATATATATATATATATATATATATATATATATATATATATATATATATATATATATATATATATAAGGCGCAGGAGTGGCTGTGTCGTAAGTAGCTTGCTTATCAACTGCATCTTTCCGGGTTCAGTCCCACTGGGTGGCACTTTGGGCATGTCTTCTACTATAGCCTCGGGCCGACCAGGAGACAAGCTAGGACAGGAGACAAACAAGAACACGTCTTCCTTGTTCGAGCTACGTAAACGTTATTTTTTCTAAATCTCCCAAAGAGAGATGTTCAGTAACAATTCTTTAAAGTAAAGAGTATTTGCGAACATAATGTGGCCGTCCTGGATGGGACGATTGTTACTGTTGTTTAGCCCCAGTAAACACCGTTTCCAGCTGGCTATACCACTCAATATCTGTGTCCTTATATATTCGAACAAGGAGCCTAGAACCCCCATCCAGGACAAAGCAACATGTAACCGACTAATCTCTTTACCCGTAACTGCTGCCCTTCTGCCAAAATTTAAAGCCAATATTTCTTCGATGATACCAAATTTCGATTTTAAAAAACATGTCATTTAAAAGTTGTCATAAAAATTCTGTATTAACTAATGCTCTAAACATCAGCTTAATAATGACTAAGTTATTTTCTCAAATTCTGCATATCTTCCGAATTAATTGAAACGAAGACAGTATTCCAACAGGAATACGGTAACGAAAATGTTAATGTGAATCTTAGTTAACACTTTCAATAAAAATTCGACGTTAATTTATATTTCTCCCACAAGCTTTATATCGAGGTTTATTTTATCAAATTCTTCATAATGTTGCAAATTAAGTGAAACAAAAGTTGTCATATTTCAACAGAAATAAAATAACAAAGGGACTAAAGTGGGCAAAATTGAACGCTTCCATCAAAATTTCTTGTTAATTTGTCTTCTAAAGAATAGTTTAATAACGATAGAGTTATTTTACAAAATTACTCCTTGTTTTCCAAACTGACTCAGACAATTGCAGGGCATTTCAACACAAGCATGGTAACAATATTCTATCTTGGTTAAAATGTCCCATAAAAATTTTACGCCAATTTTTGTGCCAAACGCCAGTATAAGAACAACGAAATCATTTTACTAAACTCTTCATTATTTTCCAAACTAGTTGAAACGTAGTGTATTTCAACGGAAATGGGATAACACAAGTCTTAAAGTGATCTAAATTTAAAACTTCCGTCACAGAGTCCATGCTTATTTATCTTCCAAACTCGGTTTAATAATGAAGATACGCTTCAATAAATTATTCGCTATTTTCAGAATTAAACGAAACAGATGCAGTGTTTTTGAAGAGAAATATAATATATTTCAGCAAAAAATATGGTAAAATTAAAAAAAATAAGATAATACACGAATAGACGAAATGAGCGCGGTTGGAACGCTTGGATTACAAATCTCGTTTATAACGGCTTAGTTGGAGCTTTATGCTAACAACAATTACGAAAACGAAGCGAATATATGGCTGCTGGCGGCGGTAATGGCGAATGATTTCTGCCTCGTATCATTTCCTAATTAATCGCGGAGCAGCTTGTACAACGTGACGGCCGCTGCTCTTACGGTTTTGATTAAGCGATGCAATAAAAGATTTAGGCAGATTGTTTGCAATCCACGAAATATCATCGTCAACAACAGGCCAGCGGAAAGTATAAAAATTGCTGTTTAATAAATAAATGGATTTATAATTTGGGTTCTAATGAAAATAGCGTGTGAGAATTACGCAGTCAGACGAACTACTGTGAACGAATCATTAACAAATTTAAAACTATTGTTATTATTACAAGGACAGCGTGCTCGTACAATCCTTCGCATGCTTAGCCGAATTTCGTCCGTCATTACGTTTTGAGTTCAAATTCCACCAAGGTCGAACTTGTTTTCATCTGTTCGGACTCCATAAAAAAAAAAAAAAAAAAACTAGGTGTCGAATGCTGAAGGACAGATTTCAGCGACTAGCTCCCTCCTCTAACATACCAGGCCTTGAGCCTTTATTAGGAATGATTATTATTGTTATCGTCATCATCATTCAGCTGGTAGAATCGTTAGCATGCTGGACGAACTGCTTAGCGGCATTTGGTACGTTCAGAGTTCAAATTCCGCCGAGGTCGACTTTTGCTTTTTATCCTTTCACGGTCGATAAATTAAGTACCAGTAAGATACCGGTGTCGATGTAATTGATTAGTCGCCTCCCCGAAAATTTCAGGCCTTGTACCTTTAATAGAAATGATTATTATTATTATTATTATTATTATTATTATTATTATTATTATTATTATTATTCAAGGTCAGCGAGCTTGTAGAGTCACTAACATGTTGGTCAAAAGGTTGAGCGGCATTTATTTCCATATATTATATTCTTATTTCTTTATTGCCCACAAGGGGCTAAACATAGAGGGGACAAACAAGGACAGACAACGGGATTAAGTCGATTATATCGATCCCAGTGCGTAACTGGTACTTAATTTATCGACCCCGAAAGGATGAAAGGCAAAGTCGACCTCGGCGGAATTTGAACTCAGAACGAAATACCGCTAAGCATTTCGCCCGGCGTGCTAAAGTTTCTGCCCGCTCAACGCCTTCGATATATTATATTCTAAGTTCAAATTCTGCCGTGGTCGCCATTGCCCTTTGACCTTTCGTGGGCGATGAAATAAGTAACTGGGGTCGTTGTATGCGGCTAAACCCCTCTCCACAAATCACAGGCCTTGTACTTATAGTTGGGAATATTATAACTGCAAGGGTTGCAAGCTAGTAGAATCGTTAGAATCGTTGGAGAATCGGACAAAATGTTTGACAGGTTTTCATCTGCCTCTTTACATTCTGGTTTGTTTACGTCATCTACAGTATAAGAACCAGGCTTAAAATTCAAGCTGTGGGGCCAGTTACTTCGACTAAAACACTTCAAGTCGGTGCCCCAGCATGGCCGCAATCCACTGATTGGAACAAGTGAAGAAGTAAAAAGAATCGCACCGTAGGTTTATAAAAGAAATACATGTAATAGAATACTGTCCGCGCTAGTTTTAATAAGTCGGGATGGTCACAGTTCGGATGCATTTGGTGATAGGTCTGTTCGATCTGAGTTAACCTGGATTATGGCGGAAAGGCAATCAACCAATCAACAGTAGAAATAACAGTAATAACAAACAGTAATAACAAACAGTAATAACAACAACAATGGCGGCAACAATCGTAACATCATCTGAGTGGTTTTTATCAGACACAGCACATGGCATTGCAGTAAGCGTTCGCTGCACATTTCTGTTGTTTAGACATACTAGCTTTCTTCATCTTTCCTTTGTATTTTTGTTTTAGTGTTTTTGCTGTTCTTTCCGCCACACTAAGATATATTTACGAAAAATAACATCGATTTGTACACAACCAATCAATCATCCGTTAGACTAAACAGCGAAAAAGCCAGAAAGACGGTGTGAGAATGGAATAATGGGTGCCAGGAAGCAGCTTGTGGAGGTCGCGATGATTAATGCCATGTGCTGTTACAAACTCACATCATACATGCTGCGTATCACTGTGAAACATTATAGAAAGAAATTGCACCGTATCAATCATTGCAACAACATGTGAATTTTCGCAAGGAATTGGATTATATTTCCTGCAGCTAAAAATCTAAAGATTCACTTTTGGTAGCAGAAGCAGAGTTAGAAGGAGAGGTAGAAGCAGTTTTAGAAGTAGAAAGAGAGATGAAAATATGACACGACGAGCAAATATTATGAACGTATTCAAGTACCATTTACGGAATGTGAGTGGGTGTGTGTATATGTGTATATGTGTGTGTGTGTGTGTCTGTGTGTGAGTGTGCCTGTGTGTGCCTGTGTGTGCCTATATGTGAGTGAGCGTGTGTATGTATGTATGTGTGGATGTGTGTGAAAGCGAGAAAGAAAATGAGGGAGAGAGAGATTTCTTATATGGCCCGAAGACGGACGTAGAGAACTGATAGCTTTTACGTCCTTCAACACACTGTACAAAAGCAGGACTGATATATATCCACATATAGATATATATACATACTCACGTATACATAAATATATAAATATATGTAAACATAGTTTTATGTTTATATCTATCTAAATCTATCTATCTATCTATCTATCTATCTATCTATCTATCTATCTATCTATCTATCTATATACATATATATATATATATATATATATATATATATATATATATATATATATATATATATATACTAACAGGCATATATATAAATGTATATATCCTTCTGGCTTTAAGAAGGTGAACGAGGTAGACGAGTTGTTTGCCAACCGATTAAAACCATCCCCTACCGATTTACTTTAAGAAGATAAGAATAAGGTAAGGCATTTATAATTCGTTCGAAAGAATTCAGCAAAAAAAAAAAAAAAGAAAAATAATAATATGTATTATTTTTTCTTTATATGATTGGGCATGCCGACAGTTAATATACATATACATGGAACCACGCACGCGCGCATACACATGCACACGCACTTGCACACGCACACACACACGCACACATACACGTACACATATACGTACATATGCGAACATATACGTGCATGAACATATATATTGCATATATATTTATACATACATGTTTATACGTATATATATATATATATATATATATATATATATATATATATACAGGGTTCCATAGGTAAATTGTCACCAATTTATATTTCTATATGTCGCGCATGTGTATTGCTTGTTTTTGATTTTGGGCACCGTCTGAGAGAAAAACACCACCATGACGCAATTCATTCTGCCACAAATTTAGTAATGACATGATGTATTGCTCGGCATTCGTGCTGGAAGTTCCGATATAGAAAGAGGGTAAACACACAGGACAATGGTTGGTTTGCCGTGTCACCAAACATGTACTGAAAGTGATAAAAATCAAACATCCAGTCAACATCATCGTGTTTCGGCCTTCATTCATCTTTCCACACCACCTTACACTCAACACGTAGGCCTGGAAGAGGTAGGGCTGCCATTTGGGCCAAGAGGGTGGTGTGGGGAACACTCTATGTTTGGCAACAGGACTCTGCACCATGCCATACAAGCAGGAGACCCCAGTCAT